>NW_026947500.1:842500-1095000 GCF_034190915.1 Cavia porcellus | reverse complement strand
CTCCGTCTCTCACTCCTCTGTCCTCCCTGTCTCTCTCTCACTCCTAGCTGTAATGGATTGAGTAGCTTTCCTTCACCATGATATTTCTGCCTTGGCCCAACCAACTATAGACAATATCTTCCAAAATATGGGTCTAAATAAACATTTCTTCTTTTAGGTTGTAGGTGTTACATATATTGCCCCAGTGATGGGAAAGTGGCTAATATATTCTCCCAATCTTTCTCTTCCTTCCTACTAGCCAAGTGCCCCCAAGGAACTGATAATGAACTCAAAGACCTTCAAGAAACATGATAAAGAAACACTGGTTATCCTGATAGGAGGTGGACTTTATTACCTTCCTACTATTCACACTAAAACTCCCAGCCTGGAATAATCCTACTTTTGTCCCTTCTTAAACTAGAATCTCTTACTGGGGTTTTCTGGAATTCTGACTGAAAGAATATTATTGAAGGACACAGAGTCAGCCTTGTAGGTCTTCTACATTTTGGGTCAAGTACGACCACATGTAGTTCACATACACAGACCTTATTAGCTCTCTGCCAAAAACGCCTTTGCTGAGCTGACAGTGATAACCTTCAGACTTTTCCCCCAAGGTTGCTTTAAAAGACAGCATTTGCTTCACAAATTGTGTTGCAGGAATTGCCTGTTAAATCAGTGCTCATCATTTTTGCTCCCATGTGATTTATCTCTTTTAAAAATCAGCAGTAGGGAAAGTTAACTCCTGAGGAACCAATTTACTATCATCTTTTAGACAATAGTAATGCAACTGATCCTATCCTCTTTGTCAACTTGGCTTTCAAGAACCCCAGAGAAAAACCCAAAGTTCAATGGTAACATACATGTTGGAATTTAGGATGACATTCTTGGGTTCTTCTGCTCCATAGCGTCAACCTTCTCCATGCATTTATGGATTATTTTTCTTACTAACATTCTTACTATAAACACCTTCAAATTCTTGACAGAATAATAATTGTTCATGATTCATTTACTAGCATTCTATCAGCCTGAATCTATAATCCAGCTAATAATATAGAATCGAGACAATACTGTACCGTCATAACCACAATATTATTAGATTTTCTAGACAGCTCTTCAAGTATCATGTAATTTGTGCCTAACTTCAGAAATCTCTCCACCTCCCACAAAGATTACCAACATAGTTCCATTGCACCATACGCACATTTTGTCAGTATTTTGGAAGCAATCAGTGTAAGACTGCAAAGTTTACACCGGAACTTTGTTACTATCTCCTAACATCTGGAGATTCAATGCTCTTTTACCTACTGCTCTAACTTTTGCAAACTGCAGATTATTTCCCCCTTTTAATAATCAGAAACTAAACTAAAACTATCATTCAGTGCCATGTAACAGCTACTGTTGGGAATATCTTACACATCATACCTCACCAGATAGTCACATTACCCTATTTGGAAATGTGAATACTGGAGCTAAGTGAGGCTAAATACCTTAGAGACGGTCAAAAAGCAAGTAAGAAGTGGAAAAGTCACAATATGGTGTTTCTCTTTAATAGGATATTCTTCTGTAAGAGATTAAATAAAATATTAATAAGCAAGTCCCACTAGTATGACTTACTATGTTTTGAAAGAAAGATAAAAGCAGAAGTGTTAAGAATAATTTTAATGGCTTTTGAACTAGGCCAACATTTCATTTGAGCTGTCTTAAGGATGAGGCTGCTTGAAGACAAGACTAGAAATGACATTCTTAAGGTTCCATCTTGTTCGCTTACTCCTTTTTTTTTTTTTTTTGAACTATGGATGGAACTCACAACCTTGAGTTTGCCAAGCAGGCTCTTATGCCACTGAGCTAACTCCCTACCACTACATTTTTATACTTTCAGATTTAAAAAAAAAAAAAAGTGTTATGTAAATAAAGGGCAATTCTCAGCTCATATTTCTTTAATTCCAGTCCCATAAAATTTCTGAAAATAAGCAAGTATGGTTACTATAGCAGATTATAAAATCATATTACTATTCAGAAACCATTTTTGTACAAGGAGGTATAGCAACAATAAAATGCAATAACATGGAGGAGTGACATTCTCAAGAGATAAAATTCTTTTGAACATATTTTCCACAACTTGGGAAAACATATCAGCACCCAAAGGAATATTGGAAACTTTACACTACATTTAAGCACAAGCACATTTCTACTTCTTAATTTAAAAAAGGAAAGGACAGCATTAAAATGCGCATACAAATAAACAGGCCATTTATTTACTCCTACTAATTAACATCTTTTGCGATCTCCAGAGTCTCTTCACATCTCCAGGGCCTCTCTCAAAGGACGTTCTCCTGCCAGGAGAACCAGCCACTGAAAAACTTGCTGAGTCCAGAGGGAAAAATGTCAGAGAAGGAAAGACACCCTAACACAAACATGTTAATTAAAAACATGAGATAAACACTCGCATTTTACACCTCTACCCACCACCCCAGGGAGGCCAAGGAATGAGTTTCTCTGCTTAAAAACCTTTAAAAGACCAAATTAGTAAGAATCCTCAAGAAACAGCATTTGCTAATGTCAAGAAAGACAATTCATAAAAGGAGAGCAAAAGAGCAGAGTAACATTGTCCAATTGCTCAGATTTAAAATGCATAAAACTTAGTTGAGTGCCGCTCTCAAAAGAGGAGAGAGAAATTCCCTTGTTATTTCCAGTAATCTCAACCAAGAAGGAAAACCTAAGACAGACAGGAGGTCTCCAAGAGGAACTGCAGACTGGGAAGGAGGCCTGTGAGGAATGGGGGATCTGAGGGAGGCAGCACGTGACCAGGACCACGGAGAATCTTGGTTGAAATGTGGATTCTTTCCCACTGAAAACTGAAAGTATAGAGAAGGAGAAAAGAATAGGAAAAGGAAGAATGAATTAGTGAAGAAAGATATGAAAAACCAAAGTTAAAAGAAAAGTAAAATTAACAAATAAATCAAAGAAAACACCATTAGATGGTCATTCAGAAATTTCCCTTTATTGTTTTTTTAAATGCAGAAGGAAGCATAAAAATTCCGTGCCATGTTAAAGGCACAGCTTTGGGAAGAAGACAACTGTGGCCCGGGCTGTGCCTCTGTCCAGGATGTGAAGTGTGGAAATACACTGCGCCCTGTTTCTGTTTTTGTTTTTGTTTCATCCCATCAGTAAAATGTGAGTAACAAGACCCCTCACATGAGCTCTATTTTTCCCATAAATCTCTTCACATATACATATTTCTGACAGAAAAGAACAGTAAGTTACCTTTAATTTTATCTACCTGAAACAATTTTTGAGCTATCGTCCTAACAAACAAGTTTTCACACTGCGAAGACTTCATAACAGAACTTCCAGCACCTTCAGCACTCTCACCAAGAGGACGTGCGTGCCCTACCCCTTCACGCAGACGGCTTTTCCTATACCTCGGATAATCCCTTTAGACTACACTACAAAGACGCACTGATGTGATATAAGATGTGAGCGCTGCCCTGCCTTTTAAACCAAAAGAAAAAGAAGTAGAAATCTAGTTTTGTCCTTGATACTCAACAGTTTCTAATTAATCTAGTGCAATATTACTATTTTCAATGATACGTAACAAATGTTTCAGTTTCTGTCATTTTCCAATCTTTACAGAAGTCCTTATGCTCTCCAAAAATTACCTTGACCAAACTCCAAATTACGGATCGATACTTACTTCCTAGCACACTCACCTTGCCTCACAGATAAACACACCTGCACACACTTTGCAACGATGGAATTTCTCTAGAGAACTATCTTCAGCCCCGTCTGCAATCACTACACTGCCCAATCAATATGAAATGAAAAGCTGCAGCCCAGTGTATTGAGCCAAAATTCAGCTATGAGATGTTTGCTTGTGGCAGCTTGTATATTATTTAATTGAGATCTTTATGACAACTTTTTCCATTGTGGTTTGTGATAAATGCAATCAATCAACAGACATACACATATTTATGATATGATTACTTTGAACTGACTGGAAACTTGGATACAAGTGCAAAAAAAAAAAGAAGCAGAAGAAGAAGCAGAAGCAGAAGAAGAAGCAGAAGCAGAAGAAGCAGCAGAAGCAGAAGCAGAAGCAGAAGCAGAAGCAGAAGCAGAAGAAGAAGAAGAAGAAGAACCACCATAATCAATGAACTTGGTAGTACTGGAGAGAAACCAGACTTAGATGTGTTAAGTACACAAGTATAAAGCATGACTTCTTACCTGTTCTTCACTATTCCTGCAGGCTTACTGCAGTAAGTCAAACATTCACTTGATATTTTAAAAAGATGTCATTCTTCATATCAATATCTGCTACTTTGTACTCTTACCACTTGTCAGAAAAGGTCATATTTACCTTCTCTCATATATAAAACATACACTTCATAGCTTCTGGTGCAAACAGCGTTGGAAGTATGTTACTCTGAGTTTATCCAAAAACTTTTGAAAGATCATCATACACAAGACAGAATTCAAACAATGAAAATAAAACCACATTCTAAAATTATAAAATTGCGCCTATCTGGATGTTGCAATGATTATTCTAAAACACTTAAAGTTACTCAGGGAGATAGGGCAGTATAAACTCACTTAACAGATTAAAGATGATTAAAATATAAACTACATTATAGGGACTTATCAAATCATAAACCAAAGCATTTTGTAAAAAGAAACATAAAAAATAATGTCCAACACATTTTTTAAAGACACCATGAACAGAGAATATAAGACAGAGCCGTACCTGAACAGAACGACGCAAAGTCTAATATCTGGAAAGAGCATAGCAGAGGGGATTCTGATTTCAAATCAGGAGATCGTAGTTTTACATGCAGACTCCATAATTTCACTGCATGACTTATTCAAATTCAAAGTTAATGTGTTTAAATGTTCTTCATTTACAAAATGAGATTATATATGTCTTAATTAGTTTTATAATAAATGATGTTTATGAAAACACTGTAAATTATCAGTCAAGTATGGGTCTTAATTATGGGTCATGTTTCTTTGACTTTTCCAAATTCTGTCTGCATTTCCACTTCAGCGATCAACTTTTCCTCTATCTTGTTATTATCCCTTCTAAATGGATGATTCACAATTATAACACAAGTGTGCCTGGCTCTCCTACTCTGGGTGACAGAGCTAGACATTCTAAGAGACACTACAGTTTCACCCATTTAGTACGTATTTTCAGTAGATTTCTAGGTTAAATTGTGGATTTTTTTTGGTATGGCTCTCTTTCCTAAAGCAACATTTTTAGAGGCACTGAGAACAGACGGAGACAATCGAGACAAAAACTCTCCTCCACCGTCTTCTGCCATCTGATGAAGGATTTATGTAAATAATCATACATTTATCAATAAATCTAATAGTTAGTGATATGCCAGTGAGAACTATGGGTACAGAAAAAAAAAATAAAACCTTTAAACTTTATCTAAGGATCACAGGAATTTCACAAAGAGGATGCCTGAAGATGAGTCCCTCATGTTCTCATTTAGGATGGCCTTGCACACTGATTCAGAATATTTAATGATGAGAAATATTTATATGATTATATAATATCTTCCCTCCATAAAATGAAATGGCTTTAAACTTAAATTCCCTCGAAACACACATGATCACGTCCTTCTAAGACAACCAGAGAAGAAGTATTCGTTTGTACACAGCAACATATACTTCCCATTAGAGAAGCAAACTGGGGCCTGCTATAACTCAACTTTAGGATTATACCAAGCCATCTTAACTTTCTAACCTGCAGGCCACATGGTCTTGGAAAGCTCTTGTTACCTCCCCGAAGTTCCACTTCTTCCTCAGAAAAATGGAAGCACAATGGTCAGTGACGAAAGGTGTCTGATATTACATGAATGGTGGCTAACTTGTGTCCTTTTCCATCAAACCATCTGAGCTTGCTTCTCTTCCAACATGCACTGCTGTGCCCTCCAACTGCCGGACTCCTTACAGATGTGAGCTCCCTGTGGACAGGGCCTGCTTCGTATTCATCTATGTACTCTGGTACCTGGTGATAGTGATGACAACTAATATTCGGTGATTTTTATGCCATTAGTTCTTGAATAGGAACAGAAATAATATTATAGAGAACATGCAAAGCAATATAGCAATGTTAAATTTATTTATAAAACAAGTACTTTTTGCTTATTTATTTCATTTAATTATTTTAATAAATTTATTTATTAAACAAGTACTACATGCCTAAGTTTTTTCCAGTGCTGGGAATACAGCAGTGAACAACTGGACAATACATTCTGCTCTCATAGAACTTACATGCTAACATGGGAAGTGGACATCAAATAAATAAGATAAGCAAACTGTATAGTGCATGAGCTTATTTTAAATGCTATGGGAAAAAAAATGAAATAGGGAAGGTGGAAAGGAAAGATCAAGTTCTTAGAGAACTGGAAGGTTTTCTTAAAACAGGAGATTTGAGTAAAGACTTTAACAGGCCTAGAGGAAAAAGCACTCTAGGGTGAAAGAAGAAACAAGCTCCAGAGCCAGAGGCAGAGGCAGGAGGATTCCTTGCAAGGGGGTTGACTGTGTTTGAAGTAGGCTAAACCTCAAAGAGAGTGGTTGGAGATGAGTTTGAAAAGATCTGATGCCAGAGATGGGTGTTCGACCACACTGGGCTCCTGGACACAGAGGAAACGCTGGGTTTGGTCTGAGTGATGTGAAAGTCAGTGGAAGATCCTGAGAAGGAAACTGACATCTTCTCACTTATTTTTTAACAGAACCACTCCAGGGACAGAATAAAGAAAAGGGGCAGCTGCATAGAAAAAGCAAAGTAAGTTAGGAAGCTGTGTCAATAATCTGGGTACAAAGTGAAAATGACTTGGGCCAAGGAGACCACAGAGAAAGTGTCAAGCAGTGGCCAAAGAGTGGATGAATTAAGCTAGTGCTCATGGATGCAAAACAGACAAGGGTGAAGGACTGATGTGTAAGCATTCTGAAAGACAAATGTCTAATTTCACAAAACATGAGTTATTTGGATTCTGCAAATTATAAGGCAGGTGGCAACTTCTGAATAGTAAACGAAGACTACTGACTAAAACGGAATAAGCAAAATACAGCAACTGCCAGGAAGGAAAAACACCCTCTGACCACAATTTAAAAAAAATAGCAAAAGAAGTGTAACGTGGGTGCTATACGCAGTGCAGTTTGGTGGTTTGGGTCCAACACACATGCACGCACACTCGCGCGTGCACAAACACACACACACACTCAGGAAAAAACAATGTAACTGAGTATTCATCCCCAGAGACAGAGGTGCATAAAAGTTCTAGGAAAGGAAATGCTACAAAGGAACAAAGTATGAAGGGAAAAGCTGGGCGGGAGAACATTCCAAGCTGCTTAAACACGTGAAGCTCAGACTTCCCCAAAATTAGGGAACACAGTGTTCCTTGATAGTAAGCTTAGGAAGAAGCGGTGTCCTCACCTTGCACAGATAACCATGACTCTGATCTCTAGAAATGAAGAGACTCTTGTATTCTTTCCGTGGATGCTCAGAGAAGCCTAACCGTTCAAAGTCTATACATAAACATACAACATATCAGAGCAGAAAACTATATGTTCAAAGTAAAATAAAATCATTAAAAATTACCATAAAGTATGATATACACATGTGTGTATGTGCACACACATACAAATACATCGCTGTGCTGAACCAGTTTATCCTGTGACTGTGAGAAAATCATTTTTTCATTAAAAAAGAAATGCAATGGGAAAGTTGTCCTCACTTCAAATAACCTACTGCCTTCTGCAGCATTTTAATTCCTGTGTTGCTATAAGGATGAAACAAGGAAGACACAATAAATATGAATAAAGGAATGAATGGAGAGTCACATCATACACTGTACAACTCACCTAACAAAGGTGTATGTTTCACTTTAATAACAATAGATGAAAGGGGTTCTATTTTGTCTTCACACAAATACACACAGGTTGTCACAGTCCCCAGGGGCCTGGAATATACTAATTTTCAAAATTTTGATAATTTGATTTCCATGGCAACCATAAATCAGCCTTTTGAAGTGGAATATAGCAAGGATATTCTGGTGAGATACATTAACTTTGACTACTATGAGAAAGGAAACCAAAGCCAAATCATAGCATTCTAAGACAGCATTATTTTAAAGGTCCCATGTTTCTTCTTTTAGAGAGAATTAATGCAAACTAAATACTCCAGCTGGCATGCTAAGGAAATCTGCATTCCAAGGAGAGAACAGGCCAGGTGGAGGGCGGAGCTGCCGCCTGGAGCCTCCCTGCAGGGCCAGTGATTGCCTATTGATTCTGTGCAGCAGCCTCCTAGGTCAAGAATGAATTGGTACTAGACTATGCTCTTTTGGGCAAACCCCTTTCCTAACAACCACAGCACAGTGCATTTTCACGGAGTCTTTCCTGTCTTTAGAATTCAAACACACATCAATAGAGCAAAATTTCCACACACTTCCACTTCAAATAATTGCAAAGAAACCTTTCATTCTTCTCGATTTTGCTCAGGAACAATTCTACAAAGGAGTGTATAGTCTCCTTCGTTACCCCTAAAAGATTACTGGCATCTTCAGAAAATGTGAATATTCTTAAACTAGCAGTTAAAATGAAATAAACTGAACTTTTGGGCTATAAAATAGCTGGAAAAGCAGCACCTATAATTTACCAAGTACACTTCAACCAGTCACAAATGTACACTTCTGAGCATTTTATTTAAACCTAGAATTTACCCAACTAGCCAGACTGAAAATTGCATTTATCAACGAAAATTAGAGTTAAATCCAAGTTAGAATTAAATGTTTTTTTCAAAACACTTTGTTTAAAATTCCTCATACAAATCCGTGGAATCCTCTCCAGGAAGTGCATTTTGGGTCTTTCTTCATTGGCTTTCCAGATCCTGCCTGCTCTGCCCTACCCAAATCTTTTCCCTTTGAAAGTCATTCATCTTCTGAACAACTCTCCTGGATTCCAGTTTCTCCCTTCCTCTCCTTGCACTCAGTACACCCTACTTGTGGTGCCTCAGAGTAACCCGCTTTCACCTCTGTACCCTAAAAAACACAGCTACAAGGGACTCCTCCTGTTCACTGTCGCCTAATGAGGACACAGAACAGCAGTCATGGCTGCCCAGACTCCACAGCAATCTCAGCACTGTAACAGAATCAACTTCTCGAGTCCAGGAAGTGTCAGCCTCACCTATCTCCAAGGATTCCGCACACATTGCTTCTTCCCTTAGAACATTCTCCGCTGTGCCTCGCACCTGGCACATCCCAGTCTACCTTCCTGTGTTGCTTTAGAGTCGCTTTCGCCCCAGCACCATGCTATGACCTCTCTGGACAGGTCCTGGCCCTCTACGCTCCCTACAGGAGCAATTTGCTTATCGCTAGCTTCTTTCATTGGAATGCAAGTTCTCACTTTTCATTATAGTTCTAGCTGACAGCATATTGTCTGGTATATAGTATGTACTCAAAGCATATTTTTGAATGAATGAATAAAATTGAAAAAGATTTTCTATTATCTAACTCTATATCTCTTCTAATACACGGATGTACTTTTGAAATAAAAAGTGTTTTTATGAAAAGTGCAGCTAGAGGTCACACAGGCAATAGACTGGACAGAGTAACCAGCTTGAACAGGGTTTTGTTTACTTAGTAGAAGTCTTTGGACTGTGGCCTGACTTGGGGTAGAAGCTTCAGGCTAATACTACGATTGGCCACCCACTCAATAATCCAAAATTTTTTAAAAAATGAAAATACTGTAATGGTTCACAAGACTATCTCAGCCACAGTAAGTCGAGAGTCCCTTCTCCTAACTTTACTTTAGGTGGCCAGAACACAAGCGTAGAAGAGTTACAAGTACTCTCTATATATCAACTCAGACTGTCGTTCGGTAGGCTCTTATGAATATACCTCAGTGTTAGACACAGCATATACTGACCAATCCCAGTAAGTCAAAGATTCTTCTCATCTAGTGCCTGGTTCTCTTTCTCACACTTACAATGTTTCAAATTCACTTACCTCTGCAACACCAAACATTCAATCCTGTGTCACTCTACGCCAGTTAAACTTGCTTGTCAACTTGGCTGAATTAAGAGACTCCTGAAGAGATGTCTGGCTTGTGAGGACTGACTTCAACTCATCAAAAGGTTTACCTGTTGACTCACAGCTGAGCAGCCTATTAAAAATCAAGATCCAACTGGAGCAACTGGCTCCAGGGACAGTACCCGGGACTGGATCTGCTCCCTGCCCTCTTCCTCTGCTCTGCTCTAGCAGAAGCCAGGCAGCTTCCCACTGCCATGAGCTTTCTACTGAGATCTACCTGACTGCAGACCTGTGAGCCAAAGTAAACCCTAACTTGCTGTAAATGGTATTTTGTCCCAACAATGGGAAGTCCCTTTGACTTCAATCCTAATTCTTAGATTTCACTTTAACTGAAAAAGCATCCACATTTACCCACTCCACTTTCATCTTCTGCTCATTTCTCAGACTACTGCTTTGGGATCATACCATCCCACCAAAAGCATGAGCAAATTCTTGTAACAGAGAAGAAATATTCGCTCTGCTTCACTTGTCATTTCTACAACAATTAATGCAGTGTACCTTTCCTCTTGAAATTCTGCCTTTATTATCTCTCCTATGCCTATTTGACAGTGCTTACTCTGTATTCTCCACTAGTTCTTGTGTTTGTTATCTGTCTCTTCCTCCTCCTTCTCTCCCTCCTTCCCTATCTCTTTCTCCAAATTTCCCTGTTTTACTAATCCAGAAAAACTAAACTATTGAACTTTATACTAGGCCAGCTCCATTACACACACTTGAAGGTGTTAATTCATTTTGCTTTCAACCGCTCTATGGCTCAAGTATATATCATCTCCATGTTAGTTACATTAATGGATCTAAACAGAGAAAATATAATTATTACTGGGATTATGGCTTGCCCTAGTTAATAGGGCAACTAGTTCCTAGTTAGAACTAGGATTTGAAGCCCGAAAGAAGAATCCTTAACTGCTATTATACAGTGATCCTCAAAATGATATTAGGCCTCCAGGGTGCCTCTGAATCCACAGATATTTTCTAAGTCAGCCTCTTCCTTTCCTTGATTTCATTCTTGGATATCAAGATAATCTTCACAACTATTTTTATAGATATTGCTTTCTCTCAGGTAAAGTTCCATACATCCAACTGTCTGTTGAACATATCCAAACAAACTCATCCCTGAAACATGTTCTTTTAGCTTTCGTAAGGGTGTTTTCAATAGCAAAGGAATCCACTCTGATCCCACTCACCTAACTCAGCGACAACCCGTCTACACTTACTCTCTGCCTCCTACATCCAATAATCAGCAAGGTTATCACGTCTTCTTCCTCTGCGACACCTTGGTTCACATCCTGATTATTTCCTACCAATACCGAGGGCCTCTTCACACGACTTCCACTGTGATTTCTCTAAACTAAAGCTGTCTCTTTATGGTATTGCTGACAATACCTCCGGTAACTCCCTGTCATTTCAGATAAAATCTGAACACTTCTGTGGGACACATAATTCATCCTTGGTAGGCCATGGCTATTTCTCAATCCTCACTGCATGCATACCCTAATCCTCATAACTCTAACCACTGCCTGATCACCCTCTAACACAAACTTTTGTATTTGCAGATCTTCTCCCAAAAAGGTATCACTCTCCTTCCTACAGCCACCCACATACTTTCTTTCTCTTCTCTACTAGGGAATCTCTACGGCCAGAGTATCTGTCCTATGTCCCACGTACTCTTAAACCTTCATAGCTCACTGCTCTCTATGTAACCGCCATATGAAATTTAATTATTTGTTCATATTTTGTATCAGTAAACTGAGCCTTTTTAATATAGAAGGTACATCTTTCACCTTTGCAGCAAATAAGCACCTGACATAAGACCCGCACAAAGTAGATGTTCAATAAAACATTGTCAAATGAAATAGCAATGACAAACACACATTTTAGAATCTGGTGCTGCCCTTCCTTCTGAATTAAGTATTCCGATGTACACATAGTTGGCTACAATCCTAGTGAGAAAAGCAAGTGGCTTTAAAACCTATCAGCTTGAGCCTAAGAATATGTATTCCTTTCCTTTCTAAACCTCCTCAAACTGTCACTCTCAGTATTAATTTTTCTTCTTTAAAACACACACGCAAGAGAAGGAAAATCTTCTTTAACGTTCAGATAGAGGAAATAATGGGAGCTTTCTGGCATAAACATGTCCCTAAGACACAATGGTTTCTCACAGACATTAATATCATTGAGAAATGAGCTGACTCAAGTAAAGTAACTTTTTGGATTAATATATTTTCCTTAAAGAATCAAATAAATGCATATGTTTTTATTCAAACAGGAAGAAAGTCATTCTTAAATGTTTTAAACAGTTATCCACTTCTGTAATCAAAAAATTCAAAACATTCACAGAATAGCAAGTGAAGATGATTTTTTAAAACTAAAGCATGTTCTTAATTCTGTTTACACATAAACATATATTTATATTTTATAATTATTCCAAGGTTAATAGCTGATATCTTTGGTAGGAAAATTATGAGGTTTTTTTTACTTTGTTATTTTTTCTCATCTGTATTTTCTAGTTCCTCCTCAATAAAATGTGTTATATAACAAAAACATATGTTTTTTAAAAATTGGCACTATTTTGACTTTCATGTTCTATTGACAAGATAAATCAATCATGACTAAGTTCCAGGTTTATTATATCGACAGACTCATAACTTAATGAAATGAATAGGATGCCTTGACCTTATCAATTCAGAATATTATGCTTTGAGAGTTCTTGGCACTAGATTCTAGGGTTTGTTTGTTTGTTTTTAATCCAGTTCCTCTTGAAGTAGAATAAAGTTTGGCAAAACCAGTCAAGCAAGTGGGCATAATCTGTCAAAATCATAGACACCCAGGACTCAGGCACAGACACAGGATCTAAAACCACAGTGACCCCCGAGTTCCTGACACTGGACAGTGAATCAGGGGAAAGTGCCATCTTCAGCTTTTCATTTACACTGGCATGAAAACAGCCTTCTGGAGGACAATGTAAATCTGACGACAAGCTCAGTGAGCATCTTTAGAGCACATACTTTGCAACAGCTGTATTCATGCATTTACTGTAATATTTACGCATAAGTTGGTACTTGGAATGTGATTCAGCAAGACATTCCGTGACCTGGGACCAGCTACTCAACTCTCCTCAGCCTCACTTTTCACACCTGTAAATAGGAAAAGCAGTAGCGACCGCCTAAGGTTGTGAGAGCTAAATGAGATGATGAGAGAAGTACTCCTCAGAGTGCTTAACACAGCAGCAAGTGTGCAGGAAATGTAGCTGTTATGCTGCTGCTATGATGGCTGCCTTGTTCTTTACCTTCAGGCATACAGGCTGTCAGGTAATTAGGTGCTAGATAAAGTCTTTCTACACACAGAAAACTGGTTTCAGAAGTGAGACACCTAAAAACCCATGTCAGGTTAATCTTAGCTATAGAAATAAAAAAACTTGTTAAAATTGTTAACAAAGTATGAATCTATAAAGTTATTTTGAATATAATAAGTCAATATAATAATATAATATAATAATATAAGTTCCTTTGTATAATAAATTTTGGTGGCATTAGTGGCTTAAGAGCGGTCTTACAAAACTATTCAAGCAGTTATGGTCAGTAATGAATTACAGGTTGGAAAATAATTCCAGAGGCAATAGAATTTTTAAAGTCTAAAAACATGACAGAAATTTATTATACAAAAATTACCAAAAACTGAAAACTTTAGGTGACAGAAGAAAAGTTACCTATAATTCACCACCAAAAGATAAACACCATTAAAATATTTTGATACATTTACCTCCTTTTGTGGTTATTGTCTTCATATTTATACATTTATATATAAAATCATGCTGCTATAGGCATTTGTATCTTGCTTCTTTTTTGACTTATTATAATATAAGCATTTTATGGGGCATTAAACTTCTTTGTAAACATCGTTTTTAATAGCTGCATAAATGTTCTATTGTAAGAATATACCATAATTCACCCAACTGTTTCCTCATTCTTGGACATTTAAGCTGTTTTCATTTTTTGTGAGGATTTTTTTCTAAGACAGAAATTTTAAAGATGGATTTCAAGAGGAAACAAGTTTATTTCATAGGCAAATGAAACACTCAATGAAATAGTGATGATATGCTAGTTCAATGGATTCACTGCTAGCCTCGGGTTCAATGAGAATAGGCATTTATCTTTCTTTCAAGCAATAATTCATTTTAATTCAGACTTTCCATTCCTAGCTGCTTCTTCACAAATGTGTTTTCCATCTCACACAATAGCAAAGACTCAGCCATAAAGCTCACTTTTTTTGACAGGTGGCATTTAATTTGTCTGCAGGTCAAAAGCCCTACCATCTCTTGTTACCGTGCTGAACAGAGGCCGGAAGCCTCACTTACAGTCTTTCCGGTGTGTGATCCCCTCCTTTGTAAGAATATTTACCTCTTCAAGCTTATCCAGTCTGTGAGAGGCAAAAATACCTTCCGTGGGCTTCTGGGATGCTCCAGAATTAACCTTTCTTCCTAGGTCTTTGGCTCCCTTAAAGTGTTTGTCTCTGTGGGGACAAGTACTCCCTTCAAAAGAGTAGACTCCACCTCACTCTATGAGAAGTCTGATTTCCTTTACAACAGATCTCTTTACACTAGAAAGTCATGCTAGAAACATACACATCCTACCTGTGTCACAAGATGAAGAGCTTAAACTTTGAGATAATTGAAGCAAACCCCTCAGGAGTCTATTAATGCAATATGTGGTCATGAAGCTACCATTTACAAAAGAGAGTATTCATCAGTGCATTTAATATGAAATACAAGGGCTATAGCAAAGTGGATTAAGCATTTCAGCTGACTTCATTGAACTGGATAGTTTACAAAGTCTAAACACTTATAGATCTAGCATAAAATCTCAACTAAAAATGCAGTCAAATAGGAATATCACAAAATAAATAGAATAAAATTTATGAAAAGATAAAGTAGCAAAGTTTGTTAGGGAGAAGTGCGAAAACTTCAAAGTCCATTTTGGTTAATACTGAAACAGTTTGCTGGTGCAGCAAACTGATCCTGATCAGACCCCTGTGCTCTTCCAAAGACCAGCACAAGTCTGGAATTAAAAAATTAAAAGGTAACTAAGAATCCAGTTTATCTTAACTGCACAGAAAATAAAACTGGACTGAAGAAAATCTAAGTTGTATAAAATAGTGATATTTTTTCACCCTTTCTCTAAATAATGAGTTTTCAATATCAGATGCATAGTACAGTTGCACAGTAAATACTGTTCAGATGAAATAAATAATACAGAATATCTTTTCTATGATGGTTGGCATGGAGATTTTACAGATGTCAAGTGATTCTATTTCTTTTATGTAGAAGCAATGGGCTTCATAAAATGACAAGAGAGCTTGTTTTCAAACATTACCATTAAGGGATCACCTAATCTCTACCTTCTAATCACAAAAATGGAAAATTTCTTAAATTATAAAATTCAGTTATGTTTTGCTTTGTTTTTACTTTTGATGGGGTAATGACAGGTATGTTACAAAATGTCAGGATATTGGGTGAAAGCATCCATTCATATTATGATAAAGTTACATCATTTTTTTAGACTACATGGAGCTGAATCCCCCTTGCTTGACAGCAACCAACATCCAGAATTTAAACAAACAAAATAAGTGGATCCGTCTTTGCTTAAAAGCAATGCCTCATTTTATAAAAATAATTCTGTTCAAATCAGAAAACTTTCAAAAGTCTAACTTACTGTTATAAATCCAGTAAATGCCTTAAAAATTACATTGGCAAGTATAAGTTAAAATTACTACAATTCTTATAGGCATATTTGGAATTCAGAATTTTAGAAAATCAGTAAGCACCAGGTATAGTGGCACATACCTGTAACCCCAGCACTTGGGAGGCTGGAGCAAAAGGCTCGCTGTGAATTTAAGGTCAACCTGGGCTACATGAGCAAGTTTAAGGCCAGCCTATACTATACAGCAAAAAAAAAGAAAATCAATAAGTTGTATATGTGCCTATAAGAGTCTAAAAAATTATAACTCAATCAAAAACATTAATATTTCTTCAGAAAAACAAGAATTTTCATACCAAATCATAAATAATGTCTATCATTGCATTCATGTCAGCTCAGTCTAGACTTTGTCACTTAGTTTGTGACAAGTAACAACACCAAAAGCACCGCCAGTATCTAAAGCTTTTAGGATTATCATATTACAGATAAGGGATTGAAAAGCTACAGATTAAAACACACACTGTTAGGTAAAGCAGTCTACTGTGTAAATCTAAGAAGAACAAATAACTTCCAAAATAAAAAGAACAACCTGTATGCTGATTTCATGTACATAAAACATCACTAGAAACAGAAATAACTTTTATAAAAATTGTAAATTGTAAGAGTAAACAGTTCTGTAAGCTAATGCATGTATTAATTAGCTTAATTTAGCTCATTCCACAGCATGCATATATTTCAAAACATCATGTCACTTACCATAAATATATACAACTTCTATCAATTAAAAGATGTTTACATAACACATTTTTATGAGGATGAAAAGAAATTGAAACTCAGATAGCTCAAAGGCATAGTGCCTAACTGGCAGGCATGAGGTCCTGAGTTTATTCCCAGTTGCAAAAAAATAGTGTAATCACAATGGAAAACACAATGATGGTTCCTATAAAGACAGAAAGTGAAACTAGCACATAATCTAGCATTTCTGCTTTTGAGTGTGTATTCACAAGAACTGAAAATAATTCAAACTGAAACATGGAAAGACATGTGCACTTCTATGGTCATAACACACTATACATAATAACCAAGAGGTGCAAGCAACTCAAATATTCATTGGGAGATGACAAGAAAAAGACAGTGAATCCTAACCCTAACCCTAACCCTTACCCTTACCTTAACCCTACCAAAAAAGAAGAAAAGAAAAGAAAAAAACAGCATTTGTATTCAAAGGAATGTTACCCTGATTTAAAGGGAAGGAAATTTTACCACATGCTACAACATAGATGATCTTTTAATAGTTTATGTCTTGCAAAATAAGGCAGTCAAAAAAGATAACTACTTTATATTCCCTTTCTAAAGTAGCTAACTTTAAAGAAACAGAGCACAGAATAGTGGTTGTCTCTAGGAAAGGGAAAAACAGGCATAGAGTTTAAGAGGTGGAAGTTTTAGTTTTGCAAGATAAAAATGTTCTCAAGATCTGTTACAAAACTGTAAATGTTATAAACACTACCAAATTATACATTACATGGTTATGATGGTAACTTTTTCATTATGTATTTTAACAAGTAAAAATTTTTTTGAAAGAGAGATGGTGAAACTACACACATTCCTAAACCAGTGATGGTGAATCTTTCAGAGACAAGTACCCAAACTGCAACCCAAAACCCACTTATTTATTGCAAAGTGCCAACACTGCAATTAAACCTGAATACTGAGGTTTTAGTTTAGAAAAACAATGCATACATTAACTTCTTTTGTCTTAAAAGAAAACTGAGTAACACATGTGCCATAGGTGCATTATCACAGCAAATTAAAATGATTCTGAAAGCTTCAAGTGATAATGTGGCCTGTAAAGCACCACCTTGATATAAGGTAGTTTAAAATCTGATTGCTTTTTGCTAGTACCAACCAGAATCTTCTTACCGAGAGTTCAAAGTCACATTTTTTAAAGGCAAAGAAGAGCACCTGAAAATTACACATGCACAACAGGCAAACCCATAGGATCTAGTTTTAGAGCAGACAACCCACACGCAGCATTTCACTTTATTCTTCAGGCTTATTGATACACAGAAAAAATAATTTAGGAAGAGAATAAATGATCACACGCTCCCAGTTATCCTGGTTTTCATATAATCTGCATCTTATTAACATCACCAAGTTCTAACATTAAAATTAGATCTTCAGTTCCTAGGTAACAACTTACAGTGAGGTGATCTGGGGTCTTACTAGCTTTTAGTGCACTTTGTTGGTTAAGGCATTTGGATCAGTTGGATGTTAGTCTTTACTTCTTCCCATCTCGGTCTTCCGAGAATCTTCCCATTTCTCATTATTGTCAATAAGAAATGTTCTTTAGAGGAAAAAAAAAAGATTGTTCACTAATTCTTATCAAGGTGGGCTTAACATTTAACATAAATTAGTGTCAAACAGAACTGTATTTTCTGGGGCTACATTCCCATATATTTAAGTGATCAATGTTAAATAATTATACATAACTAGTTATAATAGTGACATATTTTATAAGGCTAATCTTTGAACCACACATACTTTAGAAACAAAACAATGATATCACGAGACATATAAAAGTTTTAACAGACAATGAGAACTAAAGATCAACCACTGTGACAGTTTTGCCTGCTAATTTATAGCACAGACAAAACAAGGACTTCCAGTTCTTGCAATTAATTTAAATTTGAGTAAATATTTTACAGGACAGGTAGCGTGGGAGAAACTGAAGGTACATCATAACTGACTAGTTTTCATTCAGTAACTATTGAACTCATACTTAGGCTTTTACAAAACTGAAATGTAACTATAGAAATAAAGGTTTGTTAAGAGATCCTATGATTCAAAGCTGGAGGTTTAGCTCAGCGGCATAAGCACCTGCCTTGCAAGCAGGCGGCCGTGAGTTCGATCCCCGGTACCGATAAAAATGAAAAAGACAAAAAAAAAAAAAAAAAAAAAAAAAGAGATCCTATGATTCAAATGAGCAAGAAGATTGGGAGAGCATTCTGATAAAATTGAAATGTAGCAACTCGATAACCTACCTTTGAGCATATTTAGCTGGCACAAAGAAGCCTTCAGTTGTTCAATGAACCAAAAAAATATTTAGAGCTTTTATAACCATCACGAGGTCATTAAAAAAGAATATGGACTCTCTGGTCCCTTAAATTTTAATGAACCTGAGCCCTTTATAGGTGGCACTGAGAGCAACTTTAGCTGTGAAACAATTAAAATGTTAATGGGGTTTCTAGGGTAAACAGGTTTATGAAAGAAAGAGAATGCTGACTCAGTTGTTTCCTAACCCAGATTTGTTACTGTCAGTTGAATTCAAGCAAAGTTTCTTTATGAGGGATGTAAGGAACACATCTGTATGACGTAATGGTTGGTACCTATGGTGTTTCTCATATCAAAACTTAGTATTTCACATATATGCCTAAACCCCACCACAGAAACTATGCTGCTGTCATATAGTTGGCTAGTGGATATTGCTGTGTCTGGAGTTTCTACTTCTTTTCTTTCACATTTGATAATCCAGTGCACTTAAAGGAAACCAGTGTTCATTTTTGCTCATCTTGATACACAGGGAGTTCAAAAGTTCAAAAGATAAGAAGTGGTTCTCAGCATGAGTAAACTGTGAAATGCATTGGAAAATAAATTTTTGATGTCAAGATATACTTCCAGTTTATTCATGCTGAGAACTGTTTTCTTATCTCTTGGACTTTTAAAACTAGAATAGCCAAAATTTGGTTAAGCTTCAAAACAAATGAAGATACAATTTGACTATGTTCTTACTGTGGTACACTTTCTTCTTACTGAAGCATGATTAACAAATTAAATCATATACATCTAAGCCACATAAGATGATTTGATATACATGTATATTGTGAAATGATTGCCACAACCTAGTTGTTTAACATGTCCATCACTTTCACTTCTGGTTACCTTGTGTGTGTTCACGCATGCACATCGTCAGGGCATTTAAAATCTACCTTAAAAGCCAATTTCTCTCCACAACACAGTGTTATTAACTATAGCCACCCTGCTGAACATAAGATCCTCATATGAACTTCCATTTAGAAACTAAGTACTTCACAATATAACAAAAATCTTCAGGTCCTGCAACTGGGGATTAGTGGTTTGGAGCTCTAGAAAGAAAAAATTATTTAAAATAAGGTTGATTCTCCCATTGTCAACATTTGCTACATGAACACACGAAAACAGTTTTCTTAATAATTCAGGAAAATGAAAACTCAAAACTCATGGGATCACCTCCTCCCTTAAGACTAAAACCAAATAAAGCTCAGATTTACTGTCAATTCCTAATTAACCATATCAATAAAGAACACTAAACACTACTGAAAACTGTCCACTGAAGAGAGACAGAAAGCATTTTCCAGATCACGAGTTGACAAGCCGCATAATTTATACACAAGAACTGATTTTACAAAGAGTTGGAGATGGATCTTTACTAGTTCCAAACAAGTCTCATGGTTATCACATGGTTATCAAACAGATTTTTTAAAAACTGGAGAGCTGTGTTAAATAAAAGTTTAGATTCTGAGACAGGAAGGCACACAGCTGCCTTATATGAGGGACATGGACAAATCTGTGGAACAGGTGACTTTTGTGCGGGGCCTTATGGTTGGTTTTGAAGAGACAGAATTCTGTGAGTTAACAGATCAAGGTTCTTTGGCAGTGAAGTGTAGGGTCCTGTGCTGTTGCTTGGGCACTGGTGCAATGGTGGCGACATCACTCACCCACAGTGTGTGTAATTCCCAGATGATACTGTCTTTCCACAGCCTTGATTTGCATTCTGCTCTCCTCCCACAGCAAATGCTCTTCAATCTCAATCTGCCTCTCCTTCCAGGATCTCCGTGAAGATTTCCGTGACCCTTGATGGCTGTGAGCTGACCTTGATTTACACACTATCTGTAATTAATTACACTGGAATAGTACAGGAGGTGTTTCCTCTCTCTATTGGCGCTTCTGGCCATAGGAATAATGAGCTAAGAAGAATGGTAGACACAGAGGAAAGGTTTAGGCAAGAAAGAACACACATGAGGCCTCTGCATGGGAATTTCCAGTTTCTGCAACCATGACCAAAGTGATGGCTGTGAGAATTAGCTCCGTACGTCAAACAGTGCTCTTCTGCTGGGTCTGTGTAGGAGCTCAAGTCATTTATTTTTTCGTGACTGACACTCCACTTGCCAAGTTCCTACTCTATGTAACTTTGCGAAGCCCTTACAGAACCCTCCTCATTCCTGTCCCATTCACATCAGGCAGTCTCTTAATCTCATCCACAGGCTCTTTTTTATCTGCTCTCCTCTCTTATATTAAAACTTCTAAGTTTCCTTCTTCAATAATCCTTTCTCCTCATTTGTCTCCCCCTTCTTCAGCATCAAATCAGTCAACCCCAGATGACTCTTCTGAGCCTCGGGACCTCATGGACCCTTCTCTCTGAACCCTTCAGGTAAGCCAAGGCTCACAGAGTCTCTGCTGAACTCACCCTCTTCACCCCTGTAATTCTTTTTTTCTCTTGGATTTCGGACTTTATTTTTCTGAGGCTGTCGTTAAGTGTGTTTCCCTTGCTGCTCACTCTACGCGTTCACTGGTAGACATCTTTGGCTGTCTTCCTTCTTTGTTTCATCCTCTGTATGACTCACACCAACTCTCCCTAAACGACTGACAGTTTGACCTCCTGCCTCTGGCTTCACTGGCCTCCAAATTAGTCTCTATTTAAAAATGCAAATGTGATGTTTTACTCTTCTGTTTTCAGTCAGTGTCTTCCTGGCTTCTTGTTGACTTCACTGCAAAATCTTGCTATGTCGTCTCCCTTAACTTTAATTCCAGCCTGCAGCACAACATAGCTCACTGACAGGGCTGGGTGCCTGAGGTTCTGAGGACTAAGAAGCCTCACCAGCCTCCAGGTGCTCAAGGACTCCTGGCGGACAAGAGCTGCTCCAAGTGGCATGTGCCATCACAAGCAGATATGGTGCCATCTGAAGCAGTTTCCATTCTCGGCTGCTGACCGAGTCACGCCTTGGATCACATCAAGTCTATTAAATGAAAAAAGCCAACTTACCAGGAGTGAAGGGCAAGTGTGGCCCTGACCATGTGGTGACCACAGGAAGGACAGCTACAGATAGTAAAGAGGTCAACACTGACCTCTAAATCTGAGGAGGAAGTGAGAGCACCGTGCGCAGTGTGACTCAAAGAGAGCGAACACACCTGCACTTGTTGACACATCTTCCACAGTGGCACAACCTTGGGATGGCGAGACAGACATGGGGAAACTAGAATTGTGTCAGAAGCGTGCAATTAGATGGCTTGGTCTCATCAGGCCTCTTTTAAGCTGGTCCTAGTAGGATATGGAATTTAAAATCTTCAAATACAGTGTGAGGTTAGGGATGATGAATTGGAACAGATAACACTGAGGAACAGCTCACTGCTTCTGAGGACCATGCTCAGGCCATGGATGTGTTGCTTTTGAAAAGATCCAAAGTCTATCCTGGATCAGTGCACTACAATAAAAAGCTTGAACAATGAAACAAACAAAAACTCTTGATATATAATACCCTTCCTGACCTGTCCTGAGCTGCACTGAACTAATCTTTTCACCGTATTTCCATATAGATTATTCCCTCCAGGGAAACTTTTTTAAAAGATTATGATTTTCTGTTGTTTTTATTTAATTTTTAATTTTCTAAAAAATTTGTGGTAAATCTTGCTAAGTGGTGAAGGTTGAGTTGGAACCTGCAATCCTCCTGCCTCAGCCCTCCTAAGTGCTAAAATGTTTACAAGAGTGGGCAGTAGCTACAACCAGCTGAATTCTGGTTTTTTTGTTTTGTTTTTTTTTTTTTCTTTAAGGGGAAATTTTGCCCCCATCTTGCTCTTTACACTGGGAGAAAAAAAAGTATCACCCTCCATACCCATAACCTCCACTCAAAAAGTAAAGTTACAAAATATAAGCTCTTAGAAGTCTATACAGAATTTTGTATTCTTCATTTCTTCCACCTGGGCTGAAATTTCAAGTCAGCATGCTTGTGTCTGTGCCCGTCTGCTCCAGGTCTGCGATTTTCTTAAGGAAGGAGTGTGGCCTTACTACCTCTGTACCCTTGGTGTCCAGCAAATTAGCTGACACTGAATAAATATTCGTTGAATAAAGTAACAAGAAAAGAACCTGGCTACATCTTAAGCACCTAAGTCTAAGTCAGGGATTTTATTTCTGTCAAAGAGAAAAGACAAATACTGGGGATGAGAACCCAACCCCTTGTTTAAGCTCACTAAGCCTAAATTCACACAGGTCCAATGAACTCCTACCTATTTAAAACAATGGCCAAGTTAAGCGCTGGAGTCAGAGGAAGAACAAAGCTGGTTTAAGATTTACCAAAACTGTGCTAGGAGAAGAGAGAGAAAAGTATCAGGAATGTTAGGAGACAGTTCTTCAAAATCTCTTGCAACTCTAACAAAAAGTATCTACAGCAAGGTGGAGTGTAGCTCAGTGGCACAGTGCTTGCCTAGCATGCATGAGGCCTGGGTTTGACCCACAGCATTGAGGAGAAAAAGCCACAGCTTGCTTGTTTTTTGGAAAGATATTTATACAGCGAGTGGCCTTGGAAAATGGGAAGAATGTCTCCTGCCAAGGACGAGGGCAGAGTTTTTTCCTGAGCATGACAGTAAAGATAAATTCTCTCTGTAAGAACAAAGGTTGTCCAGGTTTGCTAGTGTGTTTCTTGCAAGACCAAAAGTTTCCTACGCTCTGGGTTGTGCCTGTGTTCATGGAGTCCATCTGTGCCATTCCTCAGCGCTCCTCACTGCCGGCATGAATTGTAGGTAGAAGGGAAGGGCAAATCAAACAAGGAGCTCATGCTGCTCATTTTGGACTAAAGGACTGAAAAGACATTTGTCTTTACCTCAAGGATGTCCTCTGTCAGCAGCTAAGAACTGTGGAACACTAACTTGTTATCTTTCAAATAGAGTAAAATTTTAAACACTTCACAGTTCTTGCCTAGAAAGACTAAAGATAAACTTTAAAAACCAAAACAAAAGAGATAGGTGCTTAGTAAGTTTTCTTAGAAGTAAATGATGCCAGAAAAAAAAATCTTTTCTATGCCAGGTAGTAGTTAAGAGCACAGATTTTAGTCAGCCTGGGTTTGTGTCCAGACTCTACCCATCTTTAACTGTGTGGCCTGTCTCGAGCTTCACACCTTTGTATGAAAGGTTTTCTCCAGAACCCCTTTAATGTCCCCAAACTTCACTGTCTTCATCAAAAGCTCCAGATGATTATATTACCTTTTGACATGCTTGTTGTATGGATTAAACGAAGTAAAATATGTAAAGTACACCAAGTTTTCCCTAGCACATAATGTAGCATTTAAGAGAAATATGCTGATGCTTGAGTTTCATTCCATGAATAATCAGTGTGAGAAACATTAAGAATGTTTCGAGGATTACCTTTAAAAATCAACCTTGATAAACATTAAGTGGACCGCTAACCCCCTGCCTCCCCTACACACTCATAAACATAACTCAGCCTTGAAAAAGGAATGAGGTGAAATTCGTGACAGTAAGGACAGAGCTGGAGATCACGCATGTTACATGAGACAAACCAGGCCCGGAAGCGCAGCACTGAAGGTCTTACTCAGAGGTGGACCTAGCGAAGCTGAAGTGGAATGCTGGCTACAGCAGGCTGACTGGCCAAAGGCCGGAGGAGGACGAGTGAGGGGAAATGATGACCCATGAGCTGTAGGTGACATGTGATAGGAGCAAGAACTTCCGTTCTGTTGTCAAGTGACTACACATAACAAAATGTCATTTTAAAAAACTACAACAAGCCAGGCATGTTGGTGCATACCTGTAATCCCAGGACTCTGGTAGACTAGGGCAGGAGGATCACAAGTTTCAGACTAGTCTAGCAAATTTAGCAACTTAGTAAATGTATGTCTCAAAATAAATGTAAAAAGGACTGAGGATACAGTTCAGTGCAAAGGCCCTGGGTTCAATCCTTAGTACAAAAATAAAAGCTGGGAAAAGAAAGGATTTTAATTATTTTCAATATTTAAAGAATGATGGAAAAGGAGATAAACTTACCCTGATTTTAGCATTATACAATCTATGCATGTATATATTACACAATCTATGCATGTATCAAAATATCACCTGCTAACACATAAAATTCTTTAAAATTTAATGATACATATAATAAAATAATGAGTTGAAAGGCTATGAAAAAGATCAACTAAGATTGTATTACCATAGGAACAAATAGTATGGCGATGTTTAAGTGTTGAAAACAGGAATAAAGAACTAATTTGACATATATTTTTTTGCTAGTGTTGATAGATTTAGAAATACTAAATCTAAATTTAGAAATACTAAATCTGGTAGAAATATAAGCACTAAAAATATAAATGTTAACTTACATTTATACAAGGGCCATATAAAAGGCCTTTCACAATCAAGTGAGCTAGAGTTCATAATATAACTATGAGGTAAACTGGGAGGAAAATAACAGGAATAATGTTTCAAGAGAAACAAAGAAGATAAAGACCAAAGTGTCTAAACTATGTAGGAGGCAGTGATGACTAGAGATGGCCTCTAGATACACGAGCCTGCAACACATGAAGATGATGTTTATAGTTGAAACAGCAAGCCTGTGGCTTCAGAGAGATGGCTGCTAGATGTCCGGATGCAGACCTCAGGAGAAACAGTCCGTGATGAAAGCCGGTGGAAACCAAGAGGCAGGCATGTGGCCTGCAAAGAGCGAAAGAGGAATAAGGAATAAGGAATAAGGAAAGAATGCGGGAGCTGGGGGGGGGGGTCTGCAGGTGACAAGGAGTGTACAAAGGAGAAGCCAAGAGAACAGTGGCAAACGGACAGGTGGGTGGTCAGCTCATTCTACACAAAAGGAGAAGATAGTTTAGCAGGGGAAGCCAGAGAGCAGTGGGTTAAATGATTCTGTTCTTGAGAAACTGAAGACACAGGGAGAAGAAGCAGGGTCATGACACAGCTGTCTACGGACAAGACAGACTCCAGAGACAGACCGCAAGAGACGGAGAAAGGGAAACTTGGACACTCTGCTGGAAGACGGGGAAGACAGCGGAAACAGGAGTGAAGACGAGAGAAAGAGAGAGAGAGATTACCTACAGAAAAGCCACTTAAAAATGCCATCCAGAAAATAGAGAAAGGGTTACCAGGAAACAAGAGAAAGAGATTTATGTCCATGAGAGACAAAAGAAAGAAGTAAAGATACGGGGAAACAAGACCGTCACTGGTCTTACATACAAATATAATGTCAGTTTTTCTCAGTAAAGTATGGATTGCTACACTGCAGAACACGGGTTTGGGTTTCGTCAGGGGCAGAGGGAAGAGAAGAGCCACTACCACATACAAACAGGCCTCACCTAAGGAAGATAACTAGAGGCACTGGGAGTTGGTACAGCATGAAAAGGTCATGGCAAGACGTCGATTAGCAAAAGGCCATAAAGCAGACAGGACAGAGCCAGAGTCCTTTCCTTCACTCTGCAGGCGTGGAACATCAGGCAAGTTAAGTAGTCTCTAAATGCCGCAGGGTCCTCATCTGGAAAAATATCAGTATTATTTACTTCATAGGACTACAGTTAAAATTAAAGACAATCATAAATACAAATTGCTAAATATTCTTCATTCATAAAAAGTGCACACAGCCTTTTCTTTTTAAATTTGTATGTTCACTAACATGTTTGATCCACAAGAAAGAAAAAAATTGAAGTAATTCATACTAATGAGTAAATGGAAAGCCACTGCCCATCTTAAAACTGGATTTTTATTAGACACAGACATTGTTTGGTTGCTCATGGTCTGAATATTGTTTTCTTCTAAACCTCATACTGAACTCCCAACCTCAAGGCAGTGGTAGCATATGGAGGGATCTTTGGCAGTGATTAAGTCATATGGGGTATTCTCAGGAATGGGATCAGTTGCGTTTTAAAATAGTCCCTACAGAGCTCAACTGTCTCTTTCCTCATACGAAGACCAGCTAGATCTATGAACCAATGAATAGTCCCTTTCAGACACCAATCCAGCCAGTGCCTATGTGTTGGTTTTCTAGTTTCAGAACTTTGAGAAATAAATACTAGTTGTTTATAACCATCCAGTTTACAGCATTTTGTCACAGCATTCAGAACAAATTGACATAGCTCAGTTTCAGTGACCGTCTTAGAAAAACTCAAAAGAAAAATGTTTGTCACCGGGTTTGGTGAAACATATCCATAATCCCAGCACTTGGGAAACCGAAGCAGGAAGATCACCGTGAGTTTGAGGACAACCTGGGTTACACAGTGAGATTAAAGACAAGTTCCAGTATAGTGTGTGGGATATGAAACAACTCTGTCAAATTCCCTTTCATTATTCCAAATTATCATAACTTATTGACACGCTCTGTTTTAAAATTTTATAATCTAAATCTCTGTAACCCTGTTCTGATTCCAAGTTTCTACAACAGATACAGAAGGCTGATGTGAAGCATAGTTCTGTGCCTGGCTGTTGTCAAACAGAGATGGATGCACAGCATTATAGTGCATTATATTCGGCATATTTTGAATGCATGTCAAAATTGCATGCACCAGATATGCATGCTAGGTGATTGATGGCTGGATGGCTGAATGTAAGGTATCGTATATTGTTTGGGAGACTGCTGTGTCACAAAGTAGTCACACCTTAAAATTTCCTCCAGGTGTCTAAAAATCTAGCCTCCACCTGCCCTGCATCCTCCTCTTCCTGAAGCTTAAATCAGTGGCTCCGTCTTGATTTCTTCCGTAGCACTTTCTATTAAGCACATAGAAGGTACTGTGGCACTCTCTATGGAATACTAATTTTATGAATCTACCTTGTCTGTCATGCAATTTCATTTTTACCCCTTTTCATCATATTATTATGCAAGTATTTACAAGAGCACATTCCAAAGGATAAATATTAATAGAACGCATCACAGCTAGTCATTTCCCCTAGATGTCTTAAAGACCTGGGTTGAGTTTATTTCCTCCTATTTAATCCTTTAGAAAACATTTGCAGAGTGCCATTAACATAAATAAACTCCTCAATATCCCTTCATCAAATTGCTATCATCAGTTAAAACTCCATTTCATAGTGCACTTAAGATAACTTTTCCCCACTCCACAATTCCCAGTTTAAGCCTAGCCCATCATTTTAATATGTAAGCACCTGCAGGCATAAAAGAGCAGGAGAAATTTTATGCAGAGTTTATAAGATGCAGAGAAATATGATCGTAGTTGTGAGGAATCTTCCCACCCATTACAGGAACCTTAGCATTCTAACTTAGCACCAAACGCCAACAGAAAACCCTACAGCTATTGCAACAATCAAAAGTGGCCACAAAACAATTGCTTAGTACCTACTTGATAGAAGGCACTAGCTCCATTCCCACCGAGACTACTTGAATGCAATTAAAAAGAACCTTTCTCCCTCTCCACCTACATTCTACGATGAGCTACATTTCTAGCCCTTTTCATTGTTGTTTTCAGACAGGGTCTCACTGAGTTTCCCAAGCTCTCCATGAATTTGCCATTCTCCCACTACAGTCTT
This sequence comes from Cavia porcellus, assembly GCF_034190915.1. Taxonomy (NCBI): domain Eukaryota; kingdom Metazoa; phylum Chordata; class Mammalia; order Rodentia; family Caviidae; genus Cavia; species Cavia porcellus. The sequence goes on along the minus strand of NW_026947500.1, from coordinate 1,066,655 downwards.
CTAGAGTGTGAGGATAACAGGTGTGTGCCACCATGCGCACCTTAAAAGAACTTTTAAAAACAGGCTGGGGCTGGATGTCGTGAAATAAGATATACATTTAAGAATTTCAGCTCTGGAATCAAACTACCTAGATTCACAAACACTATTCTGAATTACTGAAGATTGGACTTAAGGATTAGTTTCATGATTAAATCAAATATTACATAGGAAGTTTCTATAAATTTTCTTGGCATCTAAGTGAGAATTCAAATGAATTAATTATTAGCAATATTCTACAGTACCTATCTACAGAGTAGGTGCTTAAGCACTCTTTCTGGAATACTGGTATTACGAATCTGCCTTGCCTATTACCTGAGTTTACTAAATGCAACAAAACAAGAACATCAGACATACTGATTATAATTAGAATAGAAAAGCTCACATATCAAACATCTTTTGTTTTATTAATAAAATTTATTTTAAAAATGAATATACCTTCTGAGGAGTACACCATAAATGTAGTGCATGATGTTGAAGCTAGACATTAGGTGCACAGCCATTTCCTATTTTTAGTTGTCACTGTAGCTCCCCAAATCGGTTCAAGTACAGGATCAGCAACATAAAACTCTTACCTGTGTTAATGACCTGTAAGTGCCAGTTGGTAAAATGATGCATTCTCATTATTGGGTTTCACCTCATTAAAAACCTGCCTTCACTGATAATGGACCTAAGAGGTCAATAAAAATCTCAGGGAGAAGTGTGTTTCATTTAATAGATGGACAGGTGTGTGGAAGCCACGTGTTATACATGATTTCATTCCACAGGCCAACAAAAATTGAAAAGACATCTGCAGAAACCTAGTACTAAATCCCAACATGGTTCCCACTTTAAAAAAAAAAAAAAAGTTAGTTCTGATCAGAAAGAACTAAATATAAGTTTGATTGGATTTTCCCCACCCAGATTTCAGAAAGTACTGAGTCACCAGAGTATTCTCAATAACTCCCTGGAAAACACATCTCTATTAAATGCTCAAGAAGCTATATTGGGTTTAATATCCAATTTCATTTCACCTGATAAATAAATGAGCTGCAGGAGAAGCCTTCTTAAAGAAAATGCTATCTCATCCTTCCAGCCTTTTTAACAAAACAGTCAATACTGAAACATGAGTTAAAACAGTTAAGTAATGTAAAAGTGATGTGTCCTATTATTTCTCAGTGTCTTCCCAAAGGAATTACTCAGTCTCAGTGTGCACGGGTGATTCTGCAGCTAATAAGGCAACCTAGGATCCATTTTAATAACAGCTCTTGTGAAGGTAATTATGATCAAGGCTACTGGACAATTTCTAAGATATGGAGGCTTATGGCTTGCACAAGCTATCCAAAGTGAGGCATCTTCTAAGATAAACTGAAAAGTCTAAATCAATTCCTCCAAAATAAACAAGGCAAATCTTATCAAAGCAAGAAAAATCACATTCGCAGAAATCCTCTGTATTTCTGCCAAATACGTATTTACACTCTGGAGACTAAAAGTTGTGTAATGCCACTGACATCCTGGCCATGTTTCAAGATTTATAATTAATGACATTTGCAGTAACCAGAGATCAATTTGATCTCACCTCAGAGGGATAAAATATGGAAATGTAAAGCGAATCCAAAACCAGTACTTTCCTTACAGGAAAAAAAAAAAAAAAAAAAAAAACTCTCAAAAGGAATGGATGGTTTTGTGAAGTTATCTCAACCAGTTCCCATTATAAAATATTTACATTTTATAAAAGCAAAGACTAAGCAAAGAAGTAGCAAAAATTAAATATTCAAAATAGTCTGGTATCTGTCTATTCACAACCTCTTGAGAACAGAAACCGAAAAGCAGAATTTGATCTGGCTTCTCTCTCAGACAGTTCGATGATGATCCCGCTGATGCTACAGATTTCAGCAGAAACTTCTCCTGCCAGTCAAGGAGACCAGGCAAATTGCAAAGACTTCCTCTGGGCTCCTCCTTGCGCTGGACACAATGACCAAGAATTAGTTTTTCTTAGCTTTCATCATTTTAGTTTGCAAAGAAAACCATGCCCCACGCGCTCAAAGCCTGCGCACCAGTCTTCTCTTCAGTTCTCCGCTGGCACCCCAGGAGCTGCGCAAGTCATCCTTCATTCAGTCACTCACAAAACAATCTCCTGACTCCTCACTTCCTATCACTCAACAAAACCTGTGGAATAATCCATTCCTCGGGCTCATGTTATCTTTCAAAATCAACCCAGGTACAAGAGCTCATTTGGTTTCTATAGAGAAGCCAGTGTCAAGAAACTCGCTATTCCACGGGATTTCATTTAAAACCCGTTTAAAAAGTGGCACACGGATTAGCCAATGACTCTCAGAGTAACTGAAACTCACACCACGCATAAATACACACAACCACACACACCCGGACACACTCCAGGTTGGGTGGGGACAATCCGTTAGCCACTTAGAAAGTATCCTGTAGAAATCACGCGGCCCCTGTCGCAGTTTCAGCTCTGGGCTAGCGCTCCCAAAGCACCCGCTGGGACCGACCGGAGAAGCCGCGCGGAGCCCGGTGCCCGCGCCCACGCCTCGCTCCCGTCCCGGCTCGGCCCGCGGGGTCCGCGGCGCTGCGGATGCGGCGGGGGCGCACGGGCGCCGCTCGCTCCGCTCTCGCGGGGACACTCGGGCGCCACTTACATGCCCGGCTGGAGCTGCAGGGCGCTTCCCGGCGGCCACCCGGCCGCAGCAGCGCGAGCGCCGCGGTCGCGAGGTCGTCTCCGCAAGGCCGGTCGCGCCGGCCACCGCCCCACTGCGCACCGCGCGGCTGGGAACCCGCAAGTCCGACGCGGGCGCAGAAGTTGGGCTCGTCGGGCAGAAGTTGGAGCGCGGGGCTCGCTCCGGGGCCCGCGAGGTGCGTCTCCGCGAGGAGGGCGCGTGGGCAGCTCCACCCAGGCCGCCTGGGAGGCGGGGCGCGCAGGAGCAGCAGCGAGTCCCCGAGGCGCGGCGGCCGGCGAGCTGCGAGGCCCAGCTCCGCGGGGAGAGACTGGAGCGGCGCCCGCCCCTGCCGCGGCCCGCGGCCCCCGCAGCCCCGGTGCCATGGAAACGCGCGAGCCGCCCTCCGGCCTCGGCCCCTCTGGAGCGCTTAAAGAGACAGCCGCGCCGCCACCGCGCGCTCCGAGCGCCACTCGAGTCCCACCCGCACCCTCCTCGCCTCCTCCCCACCGCAGCGCGGCCGAGTGGGCACGGGGACCGGAGAGGGACTGCAGAGCCGGAGGAAAGGGGGCTCCGCCGAGCACCCAGCCTAACTACTCCAGTGACTTCCTGTGCACGCTCCAAGCACACCTCCCCTGTCCCCGCCAGAGAAGCTAAGGGCTCCGGCTTTCCTCCTGCACCTCCTGCTCTGAACCCAACCAGCTGCGCGTCTGCCACGAGCGGAGACCAAAGAAGGGTGACTTTTGATTTTTTTCTTTCTGCTCCCTCCCACCTGCAGCCTGGGGAGTAGGTCGGAGCAGGACTGGAGAGGTGCATTTGAAGTGGATTCAAATGGCAGCTGATTGAGTCAAATCCCCTGCCAAACCGACAGTTGTGGGACATATCGCAGGCTCATGCAGAAATCCTCCTCACTTAAAACGAGATAATCTCCCTGGGTTTTATTTGGCCACCATCTCCCTCGCTGTGGGCACCAGAGTTATAAGGAGGAGCCAACCCTTTTTCACGCCTGCCCTCTCCTTCCCTTCAAAACGGCTCACTCCCCCGCCCCCCAAACTTACGGAGCAGCAGCCAGCTGCCATCCCTACAGCCCTTCCAGAAGGAAACGGCGTCCGCTCCAGCGGGAGCTCCTCCCGCTCCGCCGGCCAGCGCTGCGTGGTTCCCGAGCCAGGAGCCGTGCGACCGCCCGCAGCTCCGGCCCGAGGCTGTGCCTCTACCCGGCGCCAGCTGCTGTCTGGAAGGCCACAAACCTCTGGAGTTTGTTTCGTGAAAATAAAAATCTATGGTGCATAGTGCCCTCCAACAAGGAAAGTCCAGGCTTTTAAGGGATCACCTGCATTTTAGTTCTGCAGAAAATAGAACAATCCCTAGTAGGACAACTTTTTTCTTTTATTCCTAAACTTAGCCCAAAGTGGCTCTGCAGAGACTCTTTCACAGGCAGATACCTAGCGCTGCCACCCGAGTCCTTCAGTCCCAGGAGCCCAAAAATGATTTTTCTCAGAAACAACTTTGGACTCCGCTGGCCCTTTGTAGCTGATTTGATCACCGGGTCCCTTAGTTTCAGTCTTCTAAATCTTTGGTACCGCCCCCCTCCCCCCAGGGTTTTTCTGTCTCTAATTAGTAATTTAACAAGTTACTGGAGGCCCTGAGGCTTTTGGGAGTTCCAAGGTGGGGTGAGGAAGAACTCTACCACACCTGAGTTCTTTAGAATTTTGCAACTTTGCTCTTAACGTTCAGGGTTTGGAATTCATGTCACCTTTCAGTATCCTTAGTTCCTCTTAGACTTAACCTATATTTTCTTTTTAGTTTCTAATTTTAGCGATTTAACTTAGAATAAAGTGAAAAACTAAAAAATGCACTAGATGATCTCTTTCTTTTGGCAAATATCTTTAACAAATAAGATCTTAGAGCTGTTTACATAATATAAATCATTATTTAAACCTTCGTATTTCACACAAGAGAGATTCATGTACTTCTTTTTCTAAATGCCAGTTATTCCTGAACCAAGCCTTCTGTAACCCAGAGACAGTAGACTTCATGACAAGGCTAAAGACATATGTGGTCCCTTGGCTAACTCCAGGCATAGGTTGCTAAAACAGGTGATCATTTTAAAGTCTATTCTTTACTCTTAGCATCAATTTCTAGGTCTTTTTTGCTACCCTTGTTAACAAGTGAGGACACCCACCGAGTGCTTAATTCCAGTTTTGTCTTTCCTTTTTCCTGTCCTCCTTGTAGTGAGGTGCCAATGAGCAGTGAAATGACTAAAGGTAGCCAGGGCACTGCAGGAAACTAACTGTATAAGACATGCTAGAATAAAAAGATTTAGTCTTTCTACTGATTCAGTTTTCTAGTTCCTTTTAAATGAAGCCTAACAGCCCCAAGTTTTTCAGCTCAGTTTGTTCTTCTTAATTATTTTAACGTAAACTTAGAGCACACCTAAAGATGATGGTATAAATTAACTGAAATTTCCTGTGACTTTCTGTTCCTTTCTTTCCTTCTGGACTACATGTAACTCTGCAGGGATATCTTCAACTTTCTACTTTTCATTCCTTCTAGAATATAAAAAGTTCCTAATAATTTTTCTTTATATTAAAGAAAGCATTATGTAAATTATAACTGTATTTATTATAAGGCCAAATTTTAGTAAACCACAGCCGAAACTCAGGACTATTTTAAGAGCTACATAATGTAAAATGTGGAAAATGTGAGTTAACTGATTGCGTGATTGTTTAGTAAAGGACAGCTTAAGGTATATAAGAAGTACATCAGTGCATTGAAACTCACAAATTAGAGACATTTCATCCCATGTAATTAGTTTGAAATCATGTATTATTATAGATGAACATTTAAAGTACTTTAGGTGTGACAGGCTAAATATCAGTGTACATTTCACAAAGTGAGGTCAACTTCAAAGTATTTTAGCATGGATTATAATATAAACATAATGCTATATAAGCAACTATCATTAAATGAAACTGTAAGTTTTTAAAAGTTTCCCATTAAATAGGAAATGCTGGTTTGAATTTAGTTCTCCTTTTACAATATATTCACAATTTTAAAATAATTGGTTATTTAGTTTGGTTGATTATGCCATGCTCTAAAACAGTTTAGCATTATGAAACCTGTTAGCTATCATCTTATATATTGAAATAATAATGTAGTTTTGTGGTTTCAAGGTGCTGTGAACACACAAAATGAGACTAAATAAAGAAAAAAATGCAATTCTGCATTTACTGTCCACAGTTAAAAGATATTGTTAAATTAACAAAGCAAGAAAATGAACCAGGTACACAAAAAACTAATTGTTTAAATTAAGGTGTCATGGTTTATGTCTGTGTCCCCCAGCCCTCATGAGTTTGAATTGTGCATTTGTTATTTGTTCATTGTCTAGTGCTTGGGTTGATTGTGTCAGTGCTCCACCCACATAGGGGTGGAGCCAGGATGTGATGTAATGGCAGGAAGAAGGTCTGTTTTTCTCTTTGCTGGTTGGAGTTTGCTGTTGGCGGCCGCCATGAACTGCAGCCCAGCCATGCCTGCCTGTCTTGGAGCCAACTGAGTGTGGACTGAAACCTCCAAAAACTGTAAGAAATAAACTTTTCCTTTCCCAACTTTGGGCTTCAGGTATTTTGTCTCAGCAATGAGTAAAAAGTAACTAAGACATAAGGGAAGTTTGTGTTAACATTTTTCACCCCTCATAAATAAACTTCATGGGAAAATAATCATTAATTGTGCTTTACTCTGGTAAATGATTATACTGTAGGGCTAAGTAGACTTTTTAAATTTTTATTTGTTTATTTTTATTTTTTGGCACCAGGAGGTTAAATAGACTCTTAAAATTAGGTTTGATATAGCACATAAATATTATTTCTGAGAGGAATGAAGAAGACAGGGGAACTCCTGTGGGCGTGCCACAGGTCACCCCAATCATTTTCCTAACTGTATCAAAGGACAAATCCATTTAGCAAGCTTCTTCCTTGTTAGGAGGAGTGAGGGGAAGCCAATTTCATGCTTTATGTATGCAGATTGTAAAAAGAGACGTTTACCTAAAAAGAATCCAACCAGATGTTCTCAAAATCTTCCTCAGCTGCTACCTGAAGCTTTAGAGTCATCGAATACTTTATCTTCTCTTCCATCTTCTTCTAATTGAGAAATTGTTGATCCATGAGTTTGACAAGCAGGCTGCTGTAAAAACCTCCCTGCAAAGCTTTTCAGCCCCGCTTTCCTTCCATGCACAAAAACTTCCAGTGTTTATATGTGGACAGAAAAATAAAAGAGCAGGCCTCATTCATCAGGTGTTGTGGGTTGAAAAAGGAGGAGGTCAGAAAGCAATTCTTCAAAGGACACTTCTGTCCCCTGAAAGTGTGATAAACTGCCACTGTAGAAATGCCTACCAACACTAATGAGGCATGTACATTGAAATCTTGATGTCAGGCAAAATAGACTGAAATTTACCCAGGAACCAACTGGGACCAGAACTCATCTGATACTTTGTATGTCTGTCTGTCTGTCTGTCTCTCTCCCCTAAGATGTTTGTCTAATGATTTATATATACTTCATACTTTCACAGTGCTGAGATGCTTGTTGATCATAATGACTTACAAATTATGTGTAAGATGATGGAATCTCAGCTCTGAAATTACATATATTTATTAGAGTATAATTAAAAGCCTTGTCCAGGCAGACATTTGATTTATACTTTTTTTGGAAAATACCTTTTGTGTGTACACGAGCTCAAATACATATAACATTACATTTATAAACATAACTATTTTAAGTGTAAGTCCAGTAATGTTAAGTATATTCACATGGTTATACAACAGATCTCTAGAATTTCATCTTGCAAAACTGAATCTCAATAGCCAATAAATATTATCTTTTCTTTTTCTCTCCAGACCTTGACAATTACATTCCTAATTTTTGCTTCAATCCTGAGTACTTTAGATACTGCATATAAGTAGAACCATTTGCATTTCCATGATGAGTAATGATGCCCAGCAATCTTTCATCTACCTATTGGCCAAGTTTATGTCCTCTTTGGAAAATATCTATTCAGATCCTCTGCTCATTTTTCGGTTGGGTTGTTTCCTTGCTTTTTAATTGCTTGAGTTCCTTATACTTTTTGAATACTAACTTCTTCTCAGTTACATGGTCTGCAAATATTTTCTCCCACTCCATGGTTTGCTTGTCTCTGTACTTCGTTGGTTGCTTCTTTTTCTATGGGGTTTGATATAACTTCAGGTGTCTATTTTTAGCTTTTGTTGCCTGTACTTTTGAACTCATAACTAAACTCATTGCCCAGGCCAATGAGTGGGGGTTTTCCCTGCATTTTCTACTAGTGTGCACTCTTGCATCTGATGCTTAAGTCATTAATCCATATTCAGTTGATTTTTATATCTGGTGTGAGATAAGGATCTAATTTTATTTTCTGAATGTGAAAAGTCAAGTTTTCTCAATACTACTTACTAAAAAAGAAATTGTCTTATGCCCATGGTGTGTTCTTAGTATCTGTGTGGAAAACAACTGGTTCTGAAGGCTTAGACTTATTTCTGGGCTCTTTATTCTGTTTCAGTAGTTTTCATGTCCATTTTAACATCAGTACTCTGCGGTTTTGTTCTCTATGGTTTTGTAGTATATATTGAAGTCAGGTATTGGGATATTTCCAGCTATTTTCTTTTTGTTCAAGAAATTGATAGCTATTTGGATTTTTAGTTTTCGTGATTCATATGAATTTTAGGATTGGTATCTTATTCTGTGGAAAATGTCATTGTAACTGATAGTGATTGCATGAAACCTGTTGATCACTTTAGGTAGTATAGACATTTTCACAGTATTAACACGCAATTCATGGTAATGGAATATTTTTCTATTTATTTGTATCTTCACTTTCATTTACTAATGTTTCATAATGTTCATTGTGCACACCTTCATCTCTGGTCAAATTGATTTCAAAATGTTTTATTTGCTTTTTAGTTTTAGTGACAGGTTATTTCTTGTTTTCTGTTTTTAGATGGCTCATTATTAGTATATAAAAACTAAATTTTGTGGATTATTTTTTCAATTTTATGAAATTTGTTAGTAATAACAATTTGGAGGGGAGTTTTCAAGGTTTTCTACGTATCAGGACATCTATGAACAATGACAATTTTACTTCTCCCTTTCAAGTATGGAAGTCTTTTACTGCTTTCCAATACCTAATTTCTCTAGATAAAACTGTTTACTAGAAAACATAATTGTGTCATTCCTGATCTTAAAGGAAAAGCTTTTATTTTTAATCTTGTCTATGATATCATTTGTGAGTTTACATAGATTTTCTTATGCTGGGGTTCATTCATTAGATAACCTAATTTGTTGGGAGTTTTTAAATTATACAACACATTAAATTTTCTTAAATGCTTCTTTTACATCAATAGAGTTGATGATCTGTGTTTTGTCCTTCATTATATTACTGTGATTTATCATGTTTATTGGTTTTCATATATTAAACTATCCACTGAATAACTTTCACTTGCTTTTGGGTGAATATTCTTAGTATGTTACTAAGTTCTCTTTGCTGGAATATTATTGAAGTTTTTATAACTATGTTTGTGAGAGATATTGGCTGCTAATTTTCTTTTGTCCTCATCTGGCTTTGGCATTAGAGTAGTAATGGTCTTATAAAATGAATATGGAAGAATTTCTTCTTTTTCAACTTTTTAGAAGAATTTGGAAGATGTTAGTATTAGTTTGACTTTAAACATTTTATAAAATTTGGAAGTGAAGATTGTTTTTTTTTTCCTTGATGGCAGAGGTCCTGTTACCTATTTAATCACCTTATTATTGGACTATTCAAATTGGTAGGTTGTTCCTAGAAATTTATTTATTTCTTCTAGGTTTTCTTATTTGTTTGGGTATGATTGTGTATTGTATTATCTTGTGATCTTTTGTATTAGTGTGGTATCAGTTTTAAGTTTTCTTCTTCCATTTTCTTAGTGAGTTTAACTAAAGATTTGTCAGTTTTTTTTTTCATTAAATTAATTTTTAAGTTAACTGATGTTTTCTACCTCTTCTCTAGTCACTTTCATTTCTTCTTTTCATTATTTCCTGCATGATTCCCACTTGGAACTTATTTTTTGTTATTCTTTCTCTTTACTGTGTTGGTTACTCTTCTCTCATGGCTGAGACAAAATACATAAACCATAACATTCCACCTCTGACCCCCGCCAAAGACTCATGTAGTTGTGCAGGCAGGTTTTTAGAATTAGTGACTGATTCATGGTCCAATGCTGGGATTATGGGTATGAGTGCTACATCCACTCTAGGATAAGTAGCCCACATACAATACAAAGGACAGAAAGAGTCTTCTCTCTTGCCCCTCCCTTTTTGTTCTTGTTGCTTTTGCTGTCTAATACTGAATGAACTGTTGGCTTTCTACTACACCACCTGGCCTTGGAGCCAGCTGATAATGGACTGAAACCTCCACAAACTATCAGCTAAATAAACATTTTCTTCCTTAATTCTGGGAATTGAGTATTTTGTGTCAGCAACAAAAGAAAAGTAACTAACACAGAATTTGGTATCAGAGAAGTAGGATCATTGCTGTGACTGTACCTGACCATGTGGTTCAAGAGTCTTTGGCAGTGGCTTGTAGGGAGAGTTTGGAAAGGTTTGGAGATGTCATCTGAAAGAGTAGAGCTGGAAAGAGTAGGCTGTTTCATAATATGAGATTCTAATCAGAGGCCAGAAGACCAGAAAACCAGTAAAAACCAGGCCTGGGAAGTTTCTGTTGGAAAGAAGGACTCATTGGCTGTTGGACTCCAGATGATGTGTGTTATGACTTGGCAGAAAGTTTGTCTGCATTTTGTTCATGTCCAGAGAGTTTGCCTGAGACTGAGATTAAGGATGATAGACTAATTAATCTGGCAGAAGAAATTTTATGGCAGTCTAATGTTGAAGCAGTGGCATGGCTATTGTTGGGGGCTTTTAGCCAGATTTATGTTGTAAATCAAGATCAAAGAGACCAGCAGAGTAATTTAAAACATTGTGAATTTGTCCATAATAAAAGCTACATTAAAGCTGTGGACTGCAAAGATAGAGCTGCAAAGTTCTTGACTGCTAAGGAAAAACAAGAGAATATCAAATATGGCTGGAGGCATCACAAGAAGCAGCAAGTCTTCACCTTTTACAACGTCAAAACTGCAGAAGTGAAAGACTTCGCTTTGAGAAGAAAGCATCATGTTCCAGAACAGCAGCAACCACATTATGTTTTAGAATGGCAACAGTGGCTACACCAGGTTCCAGAATGGTGTAGAGAATTTGTTCATAAGAATCAGTGTCAGAATGCCCAGAAATCCAGGCATTCCACCGCTACAGCCAAGAAAGAAGCATAGCTCCTGTGGTAGCAGACTTTGGCATCACCCATGCGGCACTGTTTTTAAGTGTATGAAGAATAGAATTCTGGGGTTAAAAAGCCTTCCACTTAGTTTTCAGAATAAGCTCTGGGATCCCAGGAAAGTGTGCTTCTGAGATGTCAATGTGTGAAGTGGTGAGAGTGAAGCCAAAAGTGCAGTGGAGACCTTAGAAGTTTGGAGAAACCAGGAATATGAATCATCTGAGGAAACTTGCAAGGAAGGGAAAAAGTGAGCCCAAGAGAGAAGCTGTGGGAGCTACAGCCACTGGAAGTATTGTAAGGGCAGAGCCACACAAATCTTTGGAAGCTCACAATTTGCCACAGATTGCTTTGGATGTTCCACATGAAAATACAGCACTTAATACTTGCCCTGCTGGATTTTGAACTTGCTTTGGTTCCATTCCTTTGTACACTCCTGTTTGTACCTTTTGGAATTGCAATGTTTATTTTATGCCTCTGAATTTTGGAAATGTTAACTGTTCATTTGTACAGTGGCTCACAGATATAAGTTTGCCTTAGATCTTGGAGGAGACTTGGGGTTTGGACTTTTCACCAACTCTTAGGACTTTGGCAACTCTTGGAGATGTACTAAATGTATTTTGTATAAAAACCGTGCATGAGTCTTTGGGAAGCCAGTGGTACAATGTTATGTATCTGGATGACACCCCTGCCAAGCCTCATGTAGTCATGGGAACAGGCTTCTAGAGTTTGTGACTGATTAATGGCCCAATGCTGGGATTATGGGTGTAAGTACTACGCCAAACCCTAGGGGAGGCAGACTATGTACAACGTAAGTGAAAGTCTTCTTTCGTGTTCCTCCCTTTTTGCTCTTGCTGATTTTGCTGTTTTCTGCTGGCATTAATTAACTGTTGCCCTCTGCCACGTGCCACTCTAACTTGAAGCCAGTTGAATATGAACCGAGATCTCCACAAACTGTGAGATAGATAAACCTTTCCTCCTTTAACTTTGAGTGTCAGATATCTTGTCCCAGAAATGAGAAAAAGTAACCAACATAAGTAAAATATCAGGTTGTTTATTTGAAATATTTCTTCTTGATATAGGCACTTATTGCTATAAATGTCTCATTTAGAATAACTTTTGTTGCCTACCACTGGTTTTGATATAGTGTATATTTTTATTTGTCTTCAAATGTTTTTAATTTCTCTTTCACTTTCTTCATTAACCTATTTGTTAGCAAAAGTATGTTTAATTTCTGGTTGAAAATTGTCTCAAATATCTTGCTTCATACCAAGGTGTGTGAAAAGATGCTTGATTTGATTTCTTTATTAGATATGTTAACACTTTCTTTATAGCCTAAAATGTAATCTGTTGTGAAGAATGTTTCAGGTATGTGCCAGGAGAATAAGTATTGTGTTCTTATTGGATAGAATGGTCTGTATTTGTTTGTTAGGTCTATTTGATCTAAAATGTAGTTGTAATCTGTCTTAGTTACTTATCTCTTTGCTGGTACAAATCTATAATTTGGAGGAGCCATTTATTTTGCCTTGTGGCTAAAGTCCATGGTTGGCTGACTTTGGACCAGGAATGCTATGGAGGTGGGGCCTAGAGGAGGAACACTGCCTATTTCATGATGGTCAAGAAGCAAGGAGAAGAAAAACAATTCAGAGAGGAACATGTAGGTAACATTTCCAATGATTTGTCTTTTCCAAACAGACTCCAATTCCCAACAAGACATTTATCTCAGAATTCATCCAATGATTACTCCACTGATGAGTTCAAGGGTTGCACAGTTCAATCACCTTCCAAAACCTCAGCCTGTGAGCACGTGAGGCCATTGGAAGACATTCTGGACTTGACCTACACAAATATCAACATTTTCTTGATTGATTTCTGTCAACATGACACACCCTTTGCTGAAAGTGTAGCATTGTAGTTTTCCACCATAAATATATTTTAGGTTATTGATTTATTGAACTCCTCTACTAGGTTAATGTCATAGATTGTCATTAAAAGGTAACTTTAATCTCTTACTATCTTTGATAACTGATCGTGTCCAGTCATTATCAATCTCTCTACAAATGTCAATGCTATGAAAATTGAGTAAGTCTGATCAGAAAGAAGCACAGGATGAGACAATATAACCTGGTGTGTAATTAATGGAGACTCTGACTCAATTGCTTAACATACAGCTGCAATAAAGTTACTAATGATATTCCATTAATTTATCTTTTACAATACTTTCATTCATATCCTGGAATGATAAAAAAATCTCAACAATATAGTATTCCAGTGTTTTTTTCAATCCAATATGGATAAATTAGATAAATTTCACAGGTGTGGATAAGTGAGAAAAACAGTGGCTAATGAATCTCAGTATAAATAATAAAACATTCACAGGAGGAATGGTCTCAGGCATACTGTGTCAAATTCACCTAAGAAGATAAAAAGCATTGTTAGCTGTTTTCTGGAAGTTAAGCCTAAATTATGTCTGCAGCCATAGCTCAGTGACATAAAACTAGAATATTTCAAAATTTATTATCCTATGCTTACATACAAACATAGTATAAAATAACATCTGAGATATTTTCCATAGTTATTTGTATGTACTTTGTATAGCACATGTCACAAGTTTAAAGCAGCACAATTTATAATAGCTATATCTTGAAGATAGTGTATATTCATAAACAGATGAATAGATAAGAAAAATGTGGTATTTACACATTTTTATGGAGTACTGGGTTCCATAAAGAAAGATTAACTTGAGGCATTCATAGGTAAATGGATGTAACATGAGAATATAATGTTAAGTGAAATAAATCAGGCATACAAACTCAAATATGTCATTATAATCTAGATGCCTAACTTCAGAAATGCACCTGCCATGCATTACATGACCAGTTCATGAATGAATACATTCAGAGTTTTTGAGGAAAGCTATTTGAACCTATGCTTTACTGCTTGAATGCACATGGCAAGGCATCTTCAATTCAATTCATCATGTCTTTATATAACCAAGAAGTAGATTAGGTTATATCAATGAAGAAGAAGGAACAGAAAAGGAAAAAGGTAGGAAGTAAGGGTTCAGAGAAAGCAAGGATTGAGGAAGAAGAATCTAAAAATGAGTTCTAAAACAGCTGCTATGTGGCCAAAGAGTTTACTTCATTCAAAGGAATTCAAACATTTGACTTATCCAAAGTGATTAGTATAACAAGAGAAGAAGGTATAAAATGGAGAGGAAGAAGGGGAACTTTGGGTTAAACAAAAGCTTTCCATAATCAAGAACGTCTTTCACATGGTGTAAATGAGCTTATATATATATATATGACATATAATCTCTCTATATATTTTAATATGATCTATATAGAGAGCTCTCTATGTCAAATTGTGCTCTCCAAACCAGAAACCTCAATATTGCTTGTAACCTTATTAGAAATAATTATAATTTTTAGGCCCTTCCCCTAACTATTGCATCAGAGACAGTCTGGGAGTGAACACAGCACTCTGTGTTTCCACAAGCTCTTCAAATGGTTCTGATGCATACTAAAGTTTGAAGAATACTATTTCAAATAAATATGGCAATTAGTTTTAACATAAATGCTGAGTCTAGAGAGAAGAGAAAGCAAAATACAGAGAGGGTTCTAGTTAAGCACAGTATATTGATCACACTGGTTGACCTCGATTCTCTTTGTAAATCTAATTAAATGAAGTAATGTTTCAGTCATTATTCAATTAAGACAAACAGAAGACAAGACATCAGATCCACTATTCCAAGAGTTTAGAGGATACAATACCTCAGCTTAGACTTAAAAATTGCCTTGGTAGGCAGAAAGATATGAAGCCAGCAACACAGAAGATGGGGAGGCACAAGGCTATCATGAGACTCAAGCATTCCAGAAGGTAGGAGGTGATGCAGAAGCCTAAAATGTATGATCTGGCTAAAGAATAATTAGAGTAGTTGACTCCTTGATATTCTATTTTCCTCTCCCCTTCAAGATATAAGGAATGAATTCTCTGGAAAAAGCGCATTTCGTGGGTCAGCCTTGAAAGTGTCAGACAGAAAGCAGAGAGGAGAGGAGGTGAAAGTCTACATGATAAACAGTGGTACCCTTGTGGGTCCCAGAAAGCCTGTATCTAAATGTATTTCTTGGAACCTGAAGATTGGATGTTGGTCTCTGGAGACTTTAATTAAAAGGTCAGAAACTTGCAACTTTCCAGTGAAGTCCATCATTACACTATAGCCACCAATAAAACGACTTTCTCAATCTTCTCAATGCTCACTCCTAAATACAAGGCCAGCAGATTTGAAGAGACCTTCCTGGATATTGGAGCCTGCATGAAATGGACAAACAAAGAAATTTCACAGAAGAAGAAAACATTTTCCTCCCCAAAAAAATCTTTGGAGGGTACATTATATCGCTTTTATACACACAAAATGTTAAGCTCTAAAAGGAACATTCATAAAAATACAAACAGACCTTTGAGATTAAGAGAAACTACAATGAAAATGTTAAAATAGATGTAGACAAATAAAGGAAATCTAGAAGGGAGATAAAGGACAGAAAAAGGAGGGAAGGAGAGAAGAGGAAAGGAGAGAGGAATGAGAGAGACTGAGGTATTAGAATAGAAAGGAAAGGAAATAATTAAATGAGTAAGTCTAGGAGAAATCAGAAAGACAGCGCAAAGATACAGAAGATGCAGAAATTATAAAGAAAAAATTGAAGAATTTAATGGCATCTCCAGGCATAGTGGCATATACCGACGCTGAGACAGGAGGATTGTTATGAGTTGGGTGTTAGTCTGGGGTACAAAACGAGTTGAAGGACGGCTTAAAATGCATAGGGAAATCCTGTCTCAAAACATTTCAGAACACCAGAGTAGGGAAAAAAATTCTAAAAGGGAAACATAATATGCAAAAGACATACTTGATACAAAAAATCTAGGGGATACAAGAGACTGTATCATTAAGAACAGTATCCAGCTTGTGAAGAGAAACACCAAAATGGCATAAAATTGGAAAACAGTGACCTCGAAATGTAGAGGAAAATGACTTTTCAATTTAGTATTTTATACTCAGCTGAACTATAAACCAGGTTTAAAACAACACACTATTAGACCTACACAAACTCAAAAGTTGACCATTAGCATACTCTTAAGAAGCTACTAGGAAGTGCCTTAGTTAAACGAGAAAGTGAAACAGGATGGAAAAAATGGACAGAAAATAAAACTGATGTTTAGGATGCAAAGAGAATTTCCAAGAAGGTGGATTTCAAAGGAGATTTCAAAAAGAAACATTTAACCCAAGCTGTAAGCTAAAACTAAAATACATCTTATTAGGTAGGAATAACTAGGGAGTACAGGATGAAAATATTAGAAGATAAAACAGAGGGGCTCATTGAGCACGTTTGGGTGTTACAGAAATTATTTGCAAGTATTGGTAAATGGTGATGGGTTTTTTAAACATGTGGAAGAAAAAAATAAGAAAATTATTAACTGTAGAAAAAAATCAAAATTTACATGAGAAGAGAAATGTCCTAAGTCGCTTGTTTGGCTTAGTTGTAAACAACATTTGACATTTCAAACAAAGGTAAATATTTATGCATTTTCATGATCTAATTATGCTTTGAATATACTGAGAAAGAAGGTTTGGGAAATGATGGATATGATGAACCCAGACATGAAGGAAGCCAATTAAGAACAGGGTAATGTCAATAAATTAAGAAAAAATAATAAAATAGAGTAGCTCAGATAGTAATTTATCTATGAGCAAAGAACAATGTTGAAAGATAGAAAAGGGAGAAGCAGGCTGTTTTTAGTGTAATCAGGTCTTTTCTAAGGAGATACATGAATTTTTACAAGGAACCAGTCATATTAAATCTAGGGTACGAAAATTACAGGAAGAAAGGAAGGCAAGTATTACAATTCAGAGGCAGAAATAAACTTGCTTTGTCATAGACATAACATGAGCAGTAAGGGCTGAGTAAATTCAGCAGCATGCAGAACGATGAAGGAGACAAATCCTAATGGGGAGAAGCATTTGGGCTACAAGATTGTTCTAAGAAGATTCCATAACTCAAAGAAAAACAAAGCACTACCACATTTGTTTACTCAGCGGTTCTGTGTTATTCTATTCCACCTTCTTTATCATTTTTGTTACCATTAAGCATTAATAACAAAGAGTCTTGTATTATAGTACACAGTCAGAAAAAACTTGTTTGACTAATATATCTGAATCTATTGCATGTTGGGAAAATTAGTTCATTACCACATAAATCATATTCCCCTCCATTTTCTATCTCTATCCCATTTTTTATTTCTCAGTGTCATGTTCTTCATCCTGATTTCCCAACACATTTTAAACAGTAGTAACTTATAATGTGCCACATTTTATGAAAATACAAGACCCTTATGTAGAAATTGTAATTAAACTGGTTGGGCAACATTCTATTATTAGTAAAATTGTGATTTTTTTAATAGTTGTGGGTTAATTGCTAATAACTGTATGCAGTGTTTTCCCTCAAGATGTTTTCTATTACAGTAATTAACCGAGCAGCTGGGAAAGCAGACATTAACCATTTGTCTTCTCAGTAACTCTCACTGGGGACTCTCCCAAAACCTCTGCACATGGATTTATCAGTTGTTTCATAGGTAATCTAACAGAAAGGCATAAAATGTATAGGATGCTCACATGTTGGAGTGAGTTACAGTTTTAAACATTGTTTTCTCTTTGCAAAGATTCTAGCATACATGATGAATAGATTCTGGGGAATATAGAATGTCTTTTAGAAAAATGGACTCATTTATCTAGCTTTTATGTACATATTTCTTAGTATAATCACATAGTGACTTTCTGGCACAGTGATTGTGCCAAGTACCCTGAAGTACCACTCAAGTACCCTGAAGACACCACTGGTTTATCTGTTTAGAAATCTAATTGAACCAGTAAAATCTGGTTATACTGAAAAAATATAGTCAGTAAATAGAATACCTTGCCTAATAGTCTTATTTTTTCCTGTAAGATCTGAATTACCATTTGATTTTTAATTCAGCTCTTCCTATTGATTTTATTAGCCTGAATTCCCCTGTTGGTAATTACCATCTACTGCTATGTCCTACTCTCTAGACCAGATGCAAAATTGGATGGTTTAACCTCAGGTCTGCTTACCAATTTTGTTGTTGCATAAGCTCCATCTCTGTCAAGTTCTTTTTTATAAATGCAAAGAGTAAATACTGCTTCCTGGTGCAAAGACATTTATCTTCTTTCCTAGGAAGCATTTTATTTAACACATTTTTTAAAAGAAGAAATGTCCAAACAATAAGCAGAGACTCAATACTGAAGACTTTTTAAATTGAAGGTAGACTTTTAGGAAATTGCTAGATACATAAACATTCTTTATCTTCCACCTGGTAAATAAAATAATAAACTTACTACTGTCTAGATCCTATTGGCTTTTTAACAGTATCTTTTCAGAGGCAAATATTTTCTTTCTTCTTAAGGCTATTTATTTTCTTTAAATTCAGACAAGTTCTGAGTTTGAATATTTGGTTGTAAGAGCCTCATTGGAAAGAATGCTTACGGGATTTACTACAATTACTCAAAAACCACATATAGGCCTTCTTGTTAAACAAGGCAAGAGGCAGTTTTCTTTCATGGACCCTTGACACTCAGTTATGGGGGATGGTGACACAGCCTAACTTTTTAGATATTCTCTCATAATATCAGTGGTTAACAAGAAGGTTCACCCCATAGAGGTCATATTTTAAACTCAAAATTGTAAGTCTCAAAGCCCATCTTCTACTTTTTTTCCCCTGAAACAGCCTCACTATATTCTAGGGTGATCTTGAACTCACTATGGAGCCCATGCTAGCCTGGAACTCATAATCCTTTAACCTCAGTCTTAAAAGTGCTGAAGTTACAGGCATGTACCACCACATGCAGCTCCATTTCCTGCCTTAAGTAGTAATCAGCCACCACATGTGACTGTGCACACCTATAATACCAGCACTTGCGGGTCATGGCAGAAGAACCATGAGTTTATGTGCAACCTGCAACGTAGCATGTTCAAAGTCAACTGGGAACATAGTGAGATCCTGTCACAAAGTGTCACATCCCAAGGGTTGAAACTAAAGGAAGTTATGGCATACCTGAGGAAAACTCTTCATGTAGGTTAAAAACTAGAAAACTGGTTGAAAGACTGGAGTATGAGCTGGAATAAACCTGGAAGCAGACTGACAAGAACATCGGAGTAAGTAGACCTGGCATTGGGTGCAGATGCATGCAGCGGGGCAAGTTTCAAAGCAGGGAGAGGAAGGAGTCACACAGAGAGGTACACGATAGTGGCCTACAAGATTAGTGAGATATTCCAGCAAAAGTAAGGCAACAACCTGGATGACTTCATGAAAAGAAGTTTCTCGGATCACTAGTTGTGGAGGAGGACATTCTGAATCTTACTTCTTCCACTACAAACACTTGATTCCATCTGCTCACTATTTCAGAAAAGCATTCAGACTACATACATGATGCCATGATGCTATCTGCTTAATATTTTTTAAAATTGTATTTACTATTAATGATATATTTTAGGGAAATGCTTTAATGAAAATTCTTTGATCTGCAAAGCATGAGTCAAAATATAAATTTAATTCAAAATCATTAACTTGCATATTTCAGAGAAAGTCAAGCTCTTTTTAACTTTCCCTCATACTTTTTCCTCATGACAAACTCCTTCCCAATATGCTCCAAGATAAAACTAACACTGGAAAGCTAAAATATCAGTATCATTTGCAAATTCCCACTTAAGAATAAATTTCATATAATGGAATTCAAGTTTAGTATTTGTATTTACTCTCTTGGAATTTTAATTTTGTCTCCTTCCTCCATCCAAATTTACTTTAAGCTCTTTAATACAAGGAAATACATCCTTTATTTATGTCATTCAAAGCACCACATAGTGTTAGGTAATGTCAGTTGAAGAAGTCAAGTGTTTTCTTTAAAACTAAATTTCTAAAGACCAACTTAAAAAAATGACCTTTTTTACATTTTTAGTTGAGGTTTATAAAAATTCATTTCGTTTTTATTTATTAATACTTGACTGTAGTACATAATGTTTCCATTCCTTGTATGGAGCTGGAGTTGTGATGTACCACATCATGATTCCTTTCTTCACCCCACCCCACCCTCCATCCTTTTATCCCTTTTCCCTTTGAGAAAGATCTATCTCCCTACTTCCTGTTATCTATCCTTTACTGTATTTTGCTCTTTATTTATACTTTGGGTTTCTTACACAAGGGAAACCATACTACAACTAAGCTTTTGTGTCTGATTTATGTCACTTAATATTTTGGTCGTAAGTTGCATCCATTTTCCTACTAATGTCTTAGAACATAGAAAATTATTAAGCAAATAAGTTTTATGTTTTCTGGGCTAATACAGAAACATGAAGTTACTAACAATGCCTCTTTTGTTTAAAATGTTACCACTGTTTTGTCTGAGAAATGAGAGCGAAGACAAGTCTTGGCATTTGGTGAGTCATTTATAACTGGGAGACACAGGAGGTTCTGTTACAAATCAAAAGCTGCTTCTGCCAGTGTTTTAAAGGGAGTGAAAATTAAGCTATATTAAAGCTTGTCTTGGCCCAATTATAGAATAAGAACAAGGCATCTGTGGAATGGTCCCAGGATAAGTCTCAGATCAGTCTGACTTCACCTATTTGGACCATATTAGGACTTCAGGGGACAGCCAAGAATCACATTTAATTTATTATCTTATTCTGAAAATGCTACAGTTACCGCCACACAAAGTCAAAACAGAATTTACACAAGCTAATACCTACAATATTTTTCAATTTATTTTGTGGGCATTATCATCTCCCAGTGTACTTTCTTGAATGCTTGACATGTGGTCTGAAATCTCATTCTGTGGGATGATAGCCATTCACCCCAAAGAGAGCACTGAAGAAAATGGCCCTACGTTAAAGTATTAGGAATGCAACCTGAAATGCATTTTAAAAGATTTGAAAATAGCTACAATCTTGTGGTAAAGACTATGTTCTAATCTTGCCTTCTAGACAGTCCATTCTCTCCAAATGAAACTGCAGCTTTATTGAGTTAATTTATTGCTGCTTGACTTGTGTCCCGCAATCTGGTATAAAGTCACAATGTCACCCTTTGTGAAACATTCAAGACTACTGAGATTCACTTTCCATTGTTCTTTAAAAGAGGGAAAATTTAAGAAATATGTTTGTCTTTGTGATATGAAGGTGAATATAACAGTAAAATTCAATACAGGAAAATGTTCCTTTAGGAAAAAGGGAGGGATGACACAGGAAGGAATGTTGCCCACATACAGAGTAACTTCCAATAGTTTATTGATCTTCCTGCTTAGCATCCTCTTTTATAGTGAGTGTTAACAAAAACACTGTGTGGATATGAAATTGACAATATAACCCTAGAGTGTTTTATGTAAGTAGATGCTAACAACAGAGAATATCATATTGACTCTCAGATTTCAAGCAATAGTACTCCAAGTGACTCATATTAATGCTTTATATTGATATAAAATCATGCCTCCAAAAACTACAAAGCACTTCCTTAAAATTGCCTTATTGGGATTTGTAACAAATCAGCAAAAGACGGAATTTGACACCACGGTGTGTTAAGCTGAGATAATACGTTGAGTTTCCTGATTTCCAATCTAGTTTTTCAAACACTTAATCATTAGTTGTCCTTTCATTTTCAAAAAAGTGCCAAAAGTATCCATTCTGTGTGAGATGTGAAAATGGCTGTATTTTAGAATCTATAAGTCATTAAATAAAAGTTTAAAAGTCAATTGTATGAGAACGCAAGTGACTTTGTTTTTCAGCCTAAGATTTGTCTATTTTTTCAATACCAAAGGAAAATAAAATATTAAGAGAATCTAAAAAATTTCCAATGATCACACAAAAGAAATTAAAACATACTCTTTATTAATTCAAAATTATTTATTCTTTAACTGCAGAAAATCTTCTTGAGCTTTTAAAAACAATGTAAGGGCCGGGGATGGTACACCTGTAATTCCAGCACTTAGGAAGGTGGAGCAAAAGGCCTGCCCAGGGTTCAAGCCAGTCTGGGTTGCAGAGTGAGTTCAAAGCCAGCCTGAGCTACACCAGGAGATCCCATCTCAAGGAAAGGACTAGTAAGAACTAACTACATTAGGAAATACAGAGGGTCATCTAAAAATAGGTCTTATATGAAAAAAATTATTTCTTTTGAAAGGTAAATATGTCTTATTTTCTTATATTTTTTTCTCATCTTTGGCTTAACAACATGTAGAGTTTAAATTACAAATTCTGACATCAGATATAATGAATGCATTGGAAAGGAAACGTACAGGCTCAAAACTCTACAGAGGTGCTAGATAGGAGAAAGCTTGGTGGTGCAAAAGCAAGATGTATGTCACCACCTCAACTACTATTTTGTATCTCTGTTTTATTGAGTTTTTATTAATATGAACGTGAGTTTAACCCACTATATTGCCCTTCTCCATTCTTTTTAGAATACATTTTCCCTTACATTCTGCTTAATCATTTCATCTTTAAAGATGTATAAATCAGTGGGGTAAAAAATGCTTTTCTAAACCAGCAAATCACTGTTAGCATTTTATTGAAATTTCACAGGACCTTATTCTTTTCCTTAAGTTTTAATTAGATGCATGATGACTTTGGCTAACATCCATTATTGCAACCTAATTTGCCCCATGAATTAAAACATTAGGAAGGAGAAAATGCGCACATTCCTTTAGGTTTGAAGGCTCTCGCACTAACGATAGTACAGTATGTGCCATCTTTGCCTTGTCTACGTTTCACATATTTTCCCTTTCATTTGGAGCAATACTGTGTTTGGTTATTAACCTCACTGTTCTCTGCCGTTAAGGGAACTGAAGTGCCATTAACACATATTAAAGTATCACTGATTCCATTAGTACCCACAACCACTAAATTCCAATTTCTTTTTAAATAAGCATTAAAACAAATGCAGATGTCCTTTATTAACAGGCAACATGCTGAGCAACCCTTACTGCAATTGTTTAGTATATGAGCGATGTCTTAAAGACCAAGTTAGAATCTTAAGAAGCTAAAATGCCAGAACTCAGGTACAATGAAGGACAAATGAAGGAATAAATATGAATTTTCTCCACACACAAGATCGCATCCAAAATGCTATTTTTTAATTTCTCAGATTTGAATCATAATCACTTTTCACCTTCATATGCCTCCAGATTCACATAACAATATAATGCAATATAATGTAGAGACACCAGTGTTAGAGTTACAATAAACTGAATGACAAATGAGACACTCAGATCCAGGAGATGTGTGTGACTTACCCAACTGTCATTCTGAGGCTTTGACCTACTATCCCCATGGTTAGATGTTCCCCTCAACTACTGGAATATTGCTGAGGAGTCAGTTGGAAAGAGAAGAAATTACGTACCTACACAACAAGCGTTTTTAAAAAAAAGAAACAATGACCATTCTAGAAACTTTATTTATGCAAAGGGAATTTAGAAGCTTTCAAACAAATAGTAGAGTCTAAGTTGTGTCAAAACAAGTGTTTCATTATTTTTGTATGTCTCCTCATTAAGTATTATTTAATTTTTCTTTTTCATCTCTTCTGTTTCTCCCCTATTTTCAATGTGGATTTTGCCATATGTAGATATTTCTTGAGATGTATGTTTAATAATAATGTTGTAAATAAGGCTAAAGATAAAAGACTGATGTGAGAAGTGTTAGCTTGTTTTGTTTGCTACTGAGTTTGAAGAATCTAGAACAGCATCTTAATACATATTTGCCTCCTATGTATCAGATGCTATTCTAGAAAACAGAAAAGATAATAAATGATGGGTAATACAAGGAGGTATATAAGTTGGTATATACACAGACAGATATAAATAGTACTTAAGGAGGGAAGGAAGGAAGGAAAATGTGTTGTCTGGAACTGAAATGTTCCCTGAAGTTCTCATGTACTGAGATGTGGGACTTTTGGAAGGTAATTGGATCATGGGGACATGGTGCTCATTGGTAGATTAATCTATAGATCAGTTAGAGCTAAACATGCTGTTAAGAAGTGGGGCCTGGGGCTGGGGATTTAGCTCAGCGGCATAAGCACCTACCTTGGAAGCAGGCAGTCGTGAGTTCGATCCCCGGTACTGATAAAAAGTTAAAAAAAAAAAAAAAAGAAGAAGTGGTGCCTAGTAGAAGTCGAATATTTCTCTATCCTAAAAGTGCCCAAATAACCAAGACCACTTTCAACAGATCAACAAGATGTTTATCAAATTTTTGTCATATGCATAACACTACTAAGTGCAGAGAGGATACAAAAATAAAAAGCATAATGTAAGTCCATAAAACTCTTACAGCAAATTTAGGTAGCTATAAAAGCTTACAGAAGGGCAGGCTTTCCTCTACTTTTTCTGAGTACTAGCACTAGAACCCCAGCTGAAATAACTACACAAGTTAGTGAGTGACCTTTCATTATTTTATAGATACCAACCCAAACACAAAGAACTGAAAAACTGACAGCAAAAACAATAGCAGGGGCACCAGAATATTTCTTTTATGAGCTCCTACAGTCTCTGCCCCAGAATGATAAGACAGGCTAAGCAGAATATGGGCACAGGGTAATATGTGCCACAGGAAATGTACACTAAGCAAATCTAACACTAAGCAAGCCTGTTTTATTTGCTTTGTTTTACTTTGATATAATAAGTGTGATTCTTCATCTTCTCCTTTAAAGAGCTGTGATTCTTTACCTTCTGCTCTAAAGTTGTACTTCGAGGATGTCCCATCCAGGAACATGAGAAAAAGGCCTCCTGGAGGATACAACTGCTGTAGCACATAGTTTCAGAGACTGAATTTTTTGTTGAGCTACAATGCATAATTAAAAAACAAGCTGTAACTGTTTGTACTATGGGAGCCAGAAGAAGTACTGAGAGATGACTGAACAAAGAAAGGTATAGTTACAAAATTATTAGCATCCTTTTTTTTTCTTTTTTTTTTTTTTTAATTTAAGAGGAAAAAGAGAAAAACACAAAACAAACCAAAGCGGCGTAAGGGTACACGCAATACAGAACTACAAAAAAACAAAACAAAACAAAACAAAACAAAACAGAAACACGTAACAGTAAGAAATCACCTGCTAGTAGATTACACACTATCTTCTTGAAAATAGTTCCTCAAATCACAGTATCAAAGAACACAAGGTGGACATTCAAACAGGGAGACTGCAAACAGCTGTGTTCAATGTTCCAAAAACATTGATAAAGTCAGCTATTTAACACCCCCAAACACACTTGCTGTTATATCCGTTAGAGCTCTTTTTCTTTTTTTTTTTCCCTCTCTTTTTTACAACAAAATTTACACATCTTGGATTTTATTACTCCTTAGTGCTTATTACTTTCTTTGGAGGGGGGGAGAATACAGTCAAATATGGCAAAACAAAGCTGTCAGTCAATACCAAGGATAGACATAGCACATGGTGTAGAACAGAGTACAAGGTTATCAACAATGGTTATCAACGTTGTCCCTTGTTTCCTTAAAAAGAATTGTCTATCTTATTAGATATTATAAAGTTGGACAAAACAGTAGAGAACAAGACCAATAAAACTTAGGCATTGTAAACATTACAGGACTTCCAAAGAAGACAATAGTCAAACCAGAATGGGTATCTTAGTGAATCTTATTGTCTTCAAAGTAGTTGCCTATGTCTTCAAACTTGATACTATCATATAGAATGGAACAGAGTCTAATCAGTCAAAACAAGATCGTGGGAGTACTACAGGACTTCAAAACAAGTTAATAGGAAATCGAAAAGAGTTACTATTTATATATCCTAATTTTTTTGAATTTTTTCTTTAATTAAGACAAACATAAGAAATGACTAAATAATTTTTTTGAAACAATAAGGGGGAGATTGAGATAAAACAGGACATAACAATATAACAATAGAGGTCACAGCATGACTGTTTCAACAACCTAGTACTTCACCACCTTATAACCTGACTTAATAGTAGGTACCATAGTGTCTTTTTCCTTGAAATATTTGGATAAAACTTCATATACTCTAGCTTCAAATATTTTCATATCAAGAAGCCCAGAATAAAGCCTTTCTAATTAATGAGTGAAAACTTTATAAGGCTTCAAGGCCACCTAATGGGGAATCATGATTACCACATATTTTTATATATTTGAATCATTATTTACATTAGGGAAACTATTCGGTATTCACACATGCGAGATTGATTTATTTCACTAATGAGTATGGTCTCAAGCTGCGCCCATTTATTGATAAATATCTCAATGTGATCCTTCTTTATAGCTGAATAATACTCCATTGTATAGAAATACCACAACTTTTTTATCCATTCCTCAGTTGATGGGCACTTGGGTTGTTTCCAAGATCTGGCGATTACAAATTGTGCTGCTATAAACATAGGTGCACATAAATCACTGTGGTATGATGCTTTCAGTTCTTCTGGGAATATGCCTAGAAGTGGAATAGCTGGAATAAATGGGATTTCCAGTCCCAACTTTTTGAGAAATCTCCAGACAGATCTCCACAAAGGCTGTACCAGTCTACACTCCCACCAATAGTGCAGGAGAGTTCCTTTTTCCCCACAGCCTCTCCAGCATTTGTTGTCGGTTTTCTTGATCCTGGCCATTCTTTCAGGAGTGAGATGGTATCTCAGTGTGGTTTTAATTTGCATTTCTCTAATGACCAATGATGATGAGCATTTTTTCATGTATTTATTTGCCATTTGCATTTCTTCATCTGAGAATTGCATATTCATCTCAGATGCCCATTTTTGGATTGGATCTTTGAATTTCGGAGGTCTGAGTTTCTTTAATTCTTTATATGTTTTAGACAAGAGGCCCTTGTCTGAGAGAGAGTTCACTAAAATCTTTTCCCAGTTTGTGGGTTTTCTTTTCACTATGCTGGAGATTTCTTTTGACATGCAGAAACTTTTTAATAAGAAGTGGTCCCAGTTATTGATTCTGGGAAGTATTTCCCGTGCGGTTTGAGTCCTGTTCATGAATTCTTTACGTACTCCTATGTCTCCAAGGTTTCTACCTATTTTGTCTTCCAATAGATTTAGTGTTTCTGTTTTAATATTCAGATCTTTGACCCATTTAGATTTTAATTTAGTACATGGTGATAGACATGGGTCTAGCTTTAGTTTTCGGCAAATGGAGAGCCAGTTTTTCCAGCACCATTTATTAAAGAGACTGTCGTTCTTCCAGTGAACCTGCTTGGCTCCTTTATCAAAAATAAGGTGGTTGAGTGTGTTCATAGTTGTGGTTGTATCTTCTAATCTATTCCACTGATCTTCAGCTCTGTTTTGATTCCAATACCATGTTGATTTTACTACTGTTGCTTTGTAGTATAACTTCAAGTCAGGGATTGTGATGCCTCCTGCTTTGTCTTTGCTGCTTAGATTGCCTTTGCGATTCTAGGTCTCTTCTGGTTCCAGATGAAATTTAGGAGTGATTTCTCTAGATCTATAAGGTATGTTGATGATATTTCTATTGGGATTGCATTGAATCTGTATAACAGTTTTGGGAGAATGGCCATTTTCACAATGTTTGTTCTTCCTATCCATGAGCAAGGTATGTCTTTCCATTTTCTGAGATCATCTTCAATTTCCTTTTTCAGTGTATTATGATTTTCACTGTATAAGTCTTTCACTTCTTTCATAAGAGTAATTCCTAAATATTTCATTTTTTTGCTTGCTAATGTGAATAGTCCAGTTTCTCTTATTTCCCTCTCTGTAATTTTGTTGTTCGTGTATAGGAATGCTATTGATTTCTGAGTATTGATTTTGTATCCAGCCACATTACTGAATTTATTTATTGTATCTAAGAGTATTTCAATGGAGTTTAGGGGGTCTTCTATGTAGAGTATCATGTCATCTGCAAACAATGATAATTTAACTTCTTCTTTTCCTATCTTTACCCCTTTTATTTCTCTTTCTTGCCTAATTGCTCTGGCTAGTACTTCCAGTACTACATTTAATAGAAGTGGTGATAAAGGACATCCTTGTCTTGTACCCGATTTTAAAGTAAAGGCTTTCAATTTTTGGCCATTTAGTATGATGCTGGCTGTTGGTTTGTCATAAATGGCCTTTATTATATTGAGGTAAAGACCATTTATTTCAATTTTCTGTAAAGTTCTTATCATGAATAAGTGTTGGACCTTATCGAAGGCTTTTTCTGCATCTATAGAGATGATCATGTGATTCTTATTTTTGGCTTTATTGATATGGTGGATTACATTTATTGATTTGCGTATGTTGAACCATCCTTGCATTCCTGGGATGAATCCCACTTGGTCATGGTGTATAATCTTCTTGATGATTTGCTGGATCCTATTTGCCAATATTTTATTGAGGATTTTTGCATCTGTGTTCATTAGGGAGATCGGTCTAAAGTTCTCTTTTATAGTTGGGTCTTTCTCAGGTTTTGGTACTAGAGTAATATTCGCTTCCAGGAATGACTTAGGAAGGATTGCTTCCCTTTCAATTTCATTGAATAGTTTGAGGAGTGTCGGCATTAGGTCTTCTTTATATTTCTTGTAGAATTCTGCAGTGAATCCATCTGGGCCTGGGCTCTTCTTGGTGGGCAAGGACCCAATTACATTCTCAATTTCATTAGCAGAGATTGGGTTATTCAACAGTTTTATATCCTCTTGATCTAGCTTTGGTAATTCATATGCTTCTAAGAATCTGTCTATTTCTTCTGTGTTATCAAACTTTTGAGAGTAGAGGTTTTCGAAATAGGTGTTGATGATCCTCTGTATTTCTATTGGGTCTGTAGTGATTTCTCCTTTTTCATTTCTTATTGCATGAATTTGAGCTTTTTCTTTCCTTTTTTTAATAAGGTTGGCTAGGGGCTTATCGATTTTATTTATTCTTTCAAAGAACCAACTCTTTGATTCGTTGATTCTTTGGATTGTTTTCTTAGTCTCTATTGCATTGATTTCTGCTCTGATTTTTATAATTTCCTCTCTTCTTTTGGCTTTGGGCTTGACTTGCTCTTCTTTTTCTAGCTGTTTGAGGTGTAGCATCAAGTTATTTATTTGTATTCGTTCTGTTTTCCTGATGTGGGATCTCAGTGCAATAAATTTTCCTCTCAGAACGGCTTTCATTGCATCCCACAGATTCCGGTAAGTTGTATCTGTATTTTCATTTTCTTTTAGGTATTGTTTAATTTCTTCTTTAATTTCTTCTGTGACCCACTGATTACTCAAGAGTGTGTTATTTAGTTTCCATGTGTTTGCGGAATTTTTGCAGTATCCTTTGTCATTAATTTCTAATTTCAGAGCGCTATGATCCGATAATATGCAAGGGATGATTTCAACTCTTTTGCATTTGCTTAAATATGTTCTGTGAGCTAATATATGGTCTATTTTAGAAAATGATCCATGTACTGCTGAGAAGAATGTGTATTCTGATGTTGTTGGGTGGAACATTCTGTATATGTCTATCAAACCCATTTGTTCACAGGTGTGATTCAGTTCTGTTATTTCTTTGCTCATTTTCTGTCTGGTTGATCTGTCCCTTGGTGTCAGTGGTGTATTAAGGTCTCCTGTTACAATTGTGTTACTGATAATTTGAGTTTTCATTTCTGTTAATAATTGTTTTATATAACTGGGTGCTCTGGAGTTTGGTGCGTATATATTTAAGATAGTTATCTCTTCCTCTTGGAGTTTTCCCCTTACGAGTATGTAGTGACCTTCTTTGTCCTTTATGGTCATTGTTGGTTTAAAGTTCACGTTGTCTGCAAACAGAATGGCTACTCCTGCCTTTTTTTGGATTCCTGCTGCATGAAGAATTGTTTTCCATCCTTTGACTTTCAGTCTGTGAGTATCTTTCTGGGTTAGATGGGTTTCCTGTAAACAGCATATGGTTGGATTTTGTTTCTTGATCCATTCTGCCAGTCTGTTTCTTTTGATTGGTGCATTGAGACCATTTACATTAATGGTTATTACTGTTAAATGCTGGTTAATTGTAGGAATGTTATCTGTCTGCTGTTGCATCTTTATCTTTCTGTTCTGTTTAATTATTTGCTTTGTTTAGTGGTTTTTTCCTTTGTGTATCTAAACTGTCTTTCAAAATTTTTTGCAGGGTTGGTTTGGTGTTCATGAAGTTCTTCAGCTGTTCTTTGTCATGGAAGTATCGTATTGCACCATCTATTTTGAATGATAGTTTTGCAGGATATATCAGTCTTGGTTGGAAATCATTTTGCTTTAGGATCTGTAATACTTCACTCCATGCTCTTCTTGACTTTATCGTTTGTGCTGAGAAGTCTGCTGTGATTCTGATAGGTTTTCCTTTATAAGTGATTTGTCTTTTCTCTCTGACAGCTTTTAATAATCTATTCTTGTGTTGGATTTCTGGGATGGTGATTATTATATGTCTGGGTATAGTTTTATTTTGGTTATGACTGTTTGGAGTTCTATATGCTTCACTGATCCTGATGTCAGTTTCTGATCTCATGCTTGGGAAATTTTCAGCTATTACTTCTCTAAATATCCTCCTGACATCCTTCACGTTGTCTCCCTCTCTTTCATTAATCCCTATCATTCTTATGTTATTCTTCTTTGCATCGTCTTGCAGTTGTTGAATTGTTGTTTCCTGGTTCCTTGTTATTTTCAAAAGATCTTTCCTTTCCTGTTCACTAGCTGCAATCCTGTCTTCAAGGTCTGAAATTCTATCTTCACTTTCATTAAGGCGGTTTTTACAACTTTCAGTGGAGTTTTTTATTTCCTGTATATCTCTGTGCATCTGCATTATGTATTCTGTTTGTTTCTTATATTGCTCCTCTAGGGATTCTATCTTTTTGTTTAGTTCCTCCAATTTTTTATCTGTGTTTTCTTTAGATATATTTAGAATCTCTTTCATTTCTTTTATCATTTCTTCTTTTATCTGGGAGATTATTTCGAGTTTGAATTTCTTTAAAGCTTCCTGGAGTTGCTTGTCAATTTCAGTGGCTATTGTGTCCGATATATGAGGTGGATGGGATATATTTTCTTCTATATACATCGCTCCTAGGGTTTCTTGAGATGGGCTGGAGGTTTGAGGTTGTAATTTGGTCTTTCGTTTTGTCATTTTCCTATATTTCTGTGTTTCAAGTGTTATTTGAAAGCTTCCTCAGGATCTGTTGAAAATCCCCTTCTATGTTTGGAGCTACTGAGAC
The DNA here is from genome assembly GCF_034190915.1 of Cavia porcellus. Taxonomy (NCBI): domain Eukaryota; kingdom Metazoa; phylum Chordata; class Mammalia; order Rodentia; family Caviidae; genus Cavia; species Cavia porcellus. Next base: position 1,035,393 of record NW_026947500.1, on the reverse strand, counting down.
TCTGGCGCCGCGCTACCCCAAGCCATTAGGCCTACAGAACCAGTGGCCCTCCTCTGCCTGCTCAGAACTCCGCAGTTCCAGACAAGCTGGGCCTCAGGGACACTGTGCGCCCACCTGCCCCTTGGAAGCTCCACAGTTCTTCAATCGCAGCCGGGTTAGGGTACTCACCACAGGCCGCAGTGCTTCAGGAACCTGTGGACCCTCCCTGGTTGCAGAGATATCCACAGTCCTCCAGACACATGGAGAGGCCGATGCAGGCACCCCAAATCTGGCCAGCTCCTCCTCTGCAGACCAATGGCCAGGCGCGGCAGCTAAACAGGCTGGGCTAGGCTGGTAGTATGGGCCAGCCCACCTATCGGGAGCTCAGCAGGTCTCCAAGTGAAGCAGGAATGGGGAGGCTGATGTGGAAGCCTCAAACCCACCTCTCCCCTTCACTGCACCTGGAAGCCTGAGGGAACTCCAGCAGTCTGGGTGCAGATATCCAGAGTCCTCCAGACACGCAGAGAGGCCGGTGAGGGCACCCCAGATCTGCCCAGCTCCTCCTCTGCAGACCTATGGCCAGGCGCGGCAGCTAAACAGGCTGGGCTAGGCTGGTAGTGTGGGCCAGCCCACCTATCGGGAGCTCAGCAGGTCTCCAAATGAAGCCGGGAATGGGGAGGCTGATGTGGAAGCCTCAAACCCACCTCTCTCCTTCACTGCACCTGGAAGCCTGAGGGAACTCCAGCAGTCTGGGCGCAGATATCCAGAGTCCTCCAGACACGCAGAGAGGCCGGTGAGGGCACCCCAGATCTGCCCAGCTCCTCCTCTGCAGACCTATGGCCAGGCGCGGCAGCTAAACAGGCTGGGCTAGGCTGGTCAATTATTAGCATCCTTATCACACAGAATAGACGGCACCTGGGGATGCACGGTAATACCCTTACTGACTCTCCTCATATGTCTACTATGGGCAGTTTGTTCATATATAGGCACCTACAGAAGTCATTGGAGTGCTCTGTAGGCCCACAATGAAAGATACTGGCCTGCATTTGCCAGGGGTTTGGGCACCTCTGCGAGTAGGCTTGACAGTTACTTCATTAAAATATACCTAGGCTAAGTTGGAGCTCACTTCCTGATTGTTTAAAGGACTCTCCACACTGTAAAATGGTGGGAAAATAAGTCAAAGTTTTCACTTCTGTGCCCACTGTGCTTCTTCTAAAACTAGTCTTCTCAGGTAACTTAGGTAGGCATCTTGTGGATGTCCACTACTAAACTTGTCTCCAGGCACTCATTGTAAGTTCATTAAGGTTGTGAGAATCTCTCTCCCTTCACAATCTGCAAAAATGTTTCAAGTACTATATGCTCTTTTTTAGAATAAAAATGTGACTCATTATAGTTGATTTTTATATGTAGGGGCTTTTTAAAAAAATTGTTCTTGGACAACAGGAATGTTGGAAACAGAAGGAAACTAATGAAATTTTAAAAGAACATTGTCTTATCTCTCAGAATTTTAGCTGTTATGGTTACTTGTTTGTCTTCCATAATTACAATTTTTTATATAGAAATCTTTCTTTCAAACCATTGGAATATCAAAAAGCAAAACAGAGACCATGTTCTTTTAGATAAAGAATAAGCAGCAAGTTAAATAAACTCCTCTGCATACATCTTTGATGTTTTAATGGTCTATATTTAATAATTCATTAGCCATTTTGCTTTAAAAAGTGCAAAGCTTTACAAAGAAATTCAGGTACAGAAGCTACAAAAACTTCTGAGTATTTCTACAGAAGTAATTTCAGGTCCAAGAGGTTTTTATTAGTGCCTTTTTAAAAACCTTCTGTAGAGTTGTATGTATCATTCCATTATTCTGTAGGTCCACAGGAAGACCTAAAATGAATTCTGGGGGTCTTCTCTGGTCTATGCTTTCTTCTATACATTGCTATCAAGAGCTTATTAGAGTTGCATGAACTGTGCAGTTAATTTGGTTTGATTTTTAAGGTAAAATAAGTGTAGAATTATAAAATAATTATAAATATTTAAGACATTTCACATATATAATCTGATAAATATGCTGATATTTGTTTATAAGGTTGTAGAAGACTTTGTTCATTTAGCACTGAATGAATAAATCAAAGAATAAACATTCCAAAATGAGGCAAACAAAAAGCGAAATATCAGAAGCATGAAATTAAGATTCTTACTTCAAATTCACAGTAAGTTTTTAGTTTGTTATTTGTTTGTTTTTATCATGAACTGCACTTAGAAGAGCCTTAAATGTTTTAACATGGCTGCAGTCTTAATGATAATTTTAGCTGTCATTGGTCTACTTCTCATTACTTAGTCTAAAGCCAGGCATGGTGGCACACACCTGTAATTCCAGTACTCAGGAGACTGAGGCAGGAGGACTGTTGTGAGTTCAGGTCAGCTTAGGCTCCAAACTGAGCTCAAGGCCAGCCTATACTTCATAGTGAGACTCTGTGTCATAAAGACCAAACCACCCACCAAACAAACACTTAAAAACCCCTCATTCATCTAAAACCATGAGATCTTGAATTGCCTTAATTTACTTAGGGTTCAGAATACTTTATTTCTGGATCTTCAATTACAAGATCCTGAAAGAGAATGTCTTCTACAGCAAGATGAACGCCTTCAAAAAGATGTACTATAAAAAAGAATAGACATCTCAAATGTTTTCCATTTATACTTTTTTCTCAGGTGTTAAACCACAAAGTCAGATGATAAAGTATCATAAGCTATGTAAAAGTTTGGTCTTTAATTTTTGAGAACAAAAATTTTCTACACTACTGAAAAATAAAGGGGAAAGTTATCTAATTTTTTCACACACTGGTTAAAAGTCAGAGTGACAAAAAAACTGTATAGGAAAAAGTCTTTTATGTCTTTGGATAAGACTGAGAAAGTAATTCACTTTACATACTGAAGAGAGAGGCTGATCTCCAGGATGTTGGAGAGTCATTCTGGCCTCTAACATTGTAAAGATGTTGTATATATACTGGAGAAGATGGCTGTGAAACATTTTTTTTTCTTATTAATGCCAAGTTTAGAGAGATTGATTCACATTCGTTACCTTTGTCTGCAAGAAACTCTTTTGGAGAGTTTTTAAAAAAGTATTTTCCACAGTGTTCCGTGACGACTTGGCTGCAAGAGGAGTGTGAGTTCAGTTTATCCCTTCTTCCGCTGACATAAGAAGGGGCAGTTGGCAAGAGAAATCTGAGATCTACCCCGCCCTCCTACTGAGGGGACTCAGGCCCAGAGACCTCAGGAAGGCCAGCAGCATAGTAGGACCCTGGCTAAGGCATACAGGTAGAATTAGAGGCATGAAAATATCCTGTGCAACACCAGCAGTACAAACCAGCAGGTGATTTTTAACCTTTTTCGTTTGTTGTTTGATTGTACTCATCCTCTTCCTCTTTTTTGTCAGCTATCTCACTTGACTTCATAATATTTTCATGTGAGTAAACATAGTCTTTTCTCTTTTTAGCTCACTTCAGAACTTCTACATCTTCTCTTCCAATCCTTCCCTCCTGTATCCTATATCCAAACCTTGGATGATCATCCTGTGCCTTGTAACCTTACTCCTATTATATTCAACCTCATTTATCTCTCCATTCTACCTACTATCCTTCTGAAACACCCTGTGCATGCAAGGGTCATAATCATCACTGTAGTCCAGTACCAGAGGAATGGACTCTAAGTCAAATGGATAGCAACTCCGAAGTCTTAATATTTTGGGAAGGTAGATTCTTGGAATAGACATAAAGACCAAGAACCATCTACATCTAGAAGATATTCAGTAAAATACACACCTCCTAGGAAAGCTTCAACGTGAGTGATAAGGCAATGTAACATAAGAAATCTACAAATATCAACACAGAAAATAAAATAAAATATAAAATGGAGTATGGCAAGATGAAAAAGCAAAATACAGCTCCAAATACCCAGCCTACCCAGGAAAAGTCCAAAGCACCAAAAGACAGAGGAAATCAGAAGCCAGCAAAAGCAACTCTCCACCATGAGAGCAGCAGAAGTGAAAAAAACAAATGGAAGAAGCCACAGAAAAAAAATCTCTAAGGTACAAAAAGGAATGACTATCAAAATAAAAGAGATTGCAGACAAAGGTAAACAAATAGAGGAGCTCAGGAAAACAATGGAAACCGTGAATGTCAAGCATAGACAAATCATAGAAGCAATGAAACAGACCCAAACAGAAATGCATGAGATTAGAAACTCCACTGTAAGTACATATGACAGATTGAATGAAGACAAAGATAAAATATCAGACCTAGGAGACAGCACTGTGACCAGAAACCAAGAAAAAAAGATATTATAAAAATCACAAGATACCATGAAAAATCCATCCAACAGCTGCAGGGTGAAGTGAAGAACAATATAAGATGTATTAGAACCCGTGAGAAAGTTGGAGACAGCCCAAAAGACAATTAAAAACCTGTTCACAGAAGTAATGGCAGGAAAATTCCCTAACATGGATAAAGAATTTGGCATACAAATAAATAAAGCATATAGAACTCTATATGCTATATATGACTGACCAATAAAACCTATACCAAGGCATACAATAATCAAGATTCCAGAAATTCAGCACAAGAACAAAATTTTAAAAGCACCTGTAGAAAAGAAACATATCACCCGTAAAAGAAAGCCTCTCCATTCATAGCAGATTTCTCAACACAAACCTTCAAACAAGGAGAGCTTAGAGTAGGTATGCCAAGCCCTAAAGGAAAATAATCTTCAACCCAGATAGATGTACCTCACAAAATTATCTTCCAAACTTGATAGAGAAATAAGGTAGTTCCATGACAAAAGAACAACTGCAGATATTTATGACCACTAAAAAGCTCTACAGAATACTCAGAAGGACATAGTAGAAATAGATAATGAAGATCACATACAAATAAACACCAATAGAAAGAAGCCACCAGGCAGGGCAAGCAATTAAACTGAGAAGAAAGACAGGGAACAAAAACAGGAAACTAACATGAAAAAGAAAAGCCAGCACTATCAACTGTAACCATCGATGTAAATGATCTCAACTCACTAATTAAATGAAACAGATTGGCAGAGCGGATCAAGAAGTGAGATCAACAGCAGCAGGCGGCTGCCACAGCTTCTCCAGGAGCCCCTCAGATGCAAGGCAACCCCACTGCGGTGCCCCTTCCCTCCAGGGTCCAGCCACTTCTGCCGCCCGGGGCCCCTCCCGCTCCACCGCCTCCACCACCTGGTTCTGCAGGTGTGATGTATGCCCCGCCCCCCTCTGCCGCCTCCCATGGATCCTTCTAACTTTGTTACCATGATGGGCATGGGGGTGGCAGGCATGCCGCCCTTCGGGATGCCTCCAGCTCCCCCACCGTCCACCACAGAACTAGACTCATTTTTTAAAGAAAACATATATGTAGAGGGAAAAAACGATATGCTGCATTCAAGAAGTACATTTGACCCAAAAAGAAATCCATAAAAATCCATAAAAGTCAAAGGATGGAAAACAAATCTCCATAACACAGGAACCCAGAAAAAAGTAAGGCAAGCTCATCTTTTTGCAGATAGTGAAAACTTTAAGTCAAAACAGATCAAAAGAATCAAAGAAAGGCACTATACACTTGTTAAGGAAATCTAAAAAGAAGAGATAGCAAACATAAATATTTATGCACTAAAAACAGGCTCACCCAACTACGTAAAATAAATATTAACAGACACAAAAAAAAACAAATAAACACTAACACAATTGTAGTGAGGACCTTAATATCCCACTCTCACAAATACATAGATCAACTAGACAAGAAATTAACAAAAAAAGTTAGAATTAAACTAAACCCATGAACAAATGGATTTGGTAGATGTCCACAGAGTGTTCCAACCCAAAACATCAGAATACACATTTTTCTTAACTTCACATGGGATGTTCTCCAAAACAGACCACATGTTGAACCACAAAATACGTTTAAGTTTATGTAGAGGAATTAAAATCATTGCATGCATGCTGTCTGAGCATAGCACAATGAAACTGGAAGTTAGCAACAAAGGAAATCACAGAAACTACATATGGAACTTAAACAACACCTTGCTGAACAATCACCAGGCCACAGAGGAAGTTAAAGACAAAATTAAATAGTATGTACAATGAAATGATAATGCCAATACAACCTACCAAGACTTATGGGACATAACAAAGCAGTCCTACAAGAGAAATTTATAGCAGTGAATTAACACATCAGGAAAACAGAATGAGTTCAAATAAACAACTTAATGTTGAACTTCAAACCTCCAGAAAAAGAAGAACAAACTGTAACCCAAATGCCTGTAACTCCAGCACGGGGGAGGTTGAGGCAGGAGAATTGCTATGAGTTCAAGGCTAGCCTGGGCTACAAGGTGAGTTCAAGCCCAGGGTTTCAGCATAGTGAAACCCTGTCTTCAACAGGCAAAACAAAAGAAAACAAAACAAATAAACCCTAAAGCTTGTACAAGGGAGGAAATTATAAATATAAGAGCAGAACAAAACAACTTCACAAATTTTTTTTTTTAAAACCCAAAGCTTGTACAAGGGAAGAAATTATAAAGATAAGAGAAGAAGGGGTGAGGAGTTAGCTCAGTGGCATAAGTGTCTGCCTAGCAGCATGAGGTTGGGAGTTTGATCCCCAGTACCACCAAAAAAAAAAAAAAAAAAAAAAAAAAAGATAAGAACAGAAATTAATGCTATCGACTAAGAAAACAATACAAGGAATCAATCAATCAAAAAGTTGGTTTTTGAAAGAATAAATAACATTGATAAACCACTAGCCAACATCATCAAAAATCAGAAGAGAAAAACACAAATTCAAACAATTAGGAATTAAAAAGGGGAAATCATGATTCATCCCACAGAAATCCAAGAAATCATCAATACCTACTAGGAGGACCTATATTCTAATAAGATGGAAAATAAAGAAGGCATGGACAAATACCTGCACACCATCCACTTGCTAAAGGTAAATCAAGAATATAAAAAAGTTCCAAATCAGCCACTGAAATAGAAAATATAATTTAAAATTCACCAACAAAGAAAAACCCAGGCCCTGATGAACTCACTGTTGAACTGCGCAAGAAATTTAGAGAACTACTGCCACTAGTGCTGAAACCTTTAAAGAAATTGAAAGAGAGCAAAACAACAACAACAAAAATGGAAGGTAAGCAGTATTTTGAAAATCATTTCTGGAAGCGAGTATTATTCCAATTCCAAAAATATACATGAACACAACCAAAAAAGAAACCTAGAGGTCAATCTCAATAGTGAACATAGAAGTAAAAAATCCTTAAGATATTAACACCTGCACACCATCCCAAGCCCCAGGAGAGTGTAAGATCATCACTCTCAGTGGTCAAGGATCTGTCTAGCTTCCAGCCAAACTAAACTGGGCTTCAGAGGTTTTGTGGTCCAACTAGATTACACACAGTGACCTCTTCAATTAGAGGAGTTGAAAGCACATGAAGTGAGTTTCAGCGCATTGGTCCTACGCGGGGTAGAGCTTGGACCATCATCCAGAGGGGTTACATATCTGTACAGCTTCCTGAAACACTGAAGGTGGCACAGGAAGTCCTGTGGGCCTGACTGTACAAAGCTCAGTAACCTCCATTCAGGAGCCCCAGGCAAAGGAGATGATTTCCAACACACCAAGGGGAAGCCTTGAAACAACACTTGAAACAGGGAAATATAGTAAAATGATAAAATAAAAGACCAAGATGCAATCTCAAACCTCAAGCCCATCCCAAGAAAGCCTAGGAGCCAAGAACATAGAAGACAATATATGCCATACACCCTTTGGGGAGCTTTAAAGGAATTCAAACTAGAAATAATCTCCCAGGTAAAAGAAGAAATGACATAAGTAAGGAAAGAGATGCTGAACACATCTAAAGAAGACACAATTAAAAATTTAGAGGAACAAAATCAAAAGATAGAATCCCTGAATGAACAATGTAAGAAACAAACAGAATGTATGAAGCAGATTCAAAGAGATATACAGGAAATCAAAAATTCCCATTGATAGTTGTCAAAAGCACCTTAATGAAAGTGAACATAGAATTTCAGACCTCGAAGACAAGATTGCAGCTAGGGAATAGGAAAGGAAAGATCTTTTAAAAATAACAAGGAATCAGAAAATAACAGTTCAACAGTTGCAAGATGATGCAAAGAAAAACAACATAAGATTGTTAGGGGTAAATGAAAAAGAAGGGGACAACACAAATGATATCAAGAGGCTATTTATTGAAGTAATAGCTGAAAATTTCCCAAACATGAGAATGGAAACTGACATTAGGATTAGTGAAGCATATAGAACTCCAAATAGCCATACCCAAAATAAAACTACACCCAGACATATAATAATCACCATCCTAGAAATCCAACGTAAGAATAGAATATTAGAAGCTGTTAGAGGCAAAAGACAAATCGCCTATAAAGGAAAACATATCAGAACTACATCAGATTTCACAACACAAATATTGAAGTCAACAATAGCATGGCGTGAAATATTTCAGATCCTAAAGGAAAATGATTTCCAACCTAGACTGAAGTACCCTGGAAAACTGTCCTTCAACATGGATGCAGAAATGATATGTTCAGGAAAAAATAACAGCTGAAGCACTTCATGATCAGCAAGGCAACCCTGCAAAGAATACTGGAAGACAGTTTAGATACACATAGGAAAAAAAACCACTAAGAAAAGTAGACAATTAAACAGAAGGGAAAGATAAAGATGCAACAGCAGAAAGATAACATGTTAACAATAAACCAATATATAAAGTTAAAACCATTAATGTAAATGGTTTCAATTCAATTAAAAGAAACAGACTGGAAGAATGGATCAAGAAATAACACCCAACCATATGCTCTCTAACCCAAAAGCATCTAACCCAAAAGCAAACTCACTCACTGAATGTCAAAGGATGGAAAACAATACTCCGTGTAACAAGAACTGAAAAAAAAAGTAGGGGTACTTATTCTGTTTGCAGACAATGTGAACTTCAAATCAAGAATGATCCTAAGAGATAAAGAAGGTCACTACATACTGGTTAGGGGAAAATTTCAAGAGGAAGGGATAACAATCTTAAATATATATGCACCAAATTCCAGAGCACCCAGTTATATAAAGCAAGTATTAATAGAAATGGAAAACCAAATTAGCACTAACATAATTATAACAGGAGACCTTCACACATGATTGACACCGAGGGACAGATCAACTAGACAGAAAATCAGCAAAGAAATTAAAGAACTGAATCACACCTGTGAACAAATGGACTTGATAAACATATATAGAGTGTTCCATCCAACATCAGAATACACATTCTTCTCAGCAGTACATGGGATATTCTCTAAAATACATCATGTACTAGCCCACAGAACATACTGAAATAAATGCAAAAGAGTTGAAATTATCCCATGCATGTTTTTGGAGCATAGCACCATGAAGGTAGAAATTAATGATAAAAGATACTGCAAAATTCCCACAAATAAATAGAAACTGAATAACACACTCTTGAGTAATCAGTGGGTCACAGGGGAAATTAAAGAAGAAATTAAACAATACCTACAAGCCAATGAAAATACAAACACAACTTACTGGAATCTGTGGGATGCAATGAAAGCTGTCCTCAGAGGAAAATTTATTGCACTGAGTTCCCACATCAGGAAAACAGAATGAATACAAATAAATAACCTGATGCTATGCCTCAAACATCTAGAAAAAGAAGAGAAAGTCAAGCCCAAAGCCAAAAGAAGGGAGGAAATTATAAAAATCAGAGCAGAAATTAATGGAATGGAGACTAAGAAAACAACCCAAAGAATCAATGAATCGAAGAGTTGGCTCTTTGAAAGAATAAATAAAATTGATAAGCCCTAGACAACTTTATTTTAAAAAAGGAAAGAAAAAACTCAAATTCATGCAATAAGGAATTAAAAAGGTGAAATCACTACAGACTGCAGAAATACAGAAGATCATCAACATCTATTTCAAAAACCTCTACTCTGATAGGTTCAATAACACAGAAGAAATGGACAGATTGTTAGAAACATATGAAGTACCAAAGTTGGGTCAAGAAGATGTACAACTGCTGAATAATCCCATTTCTATTAATGAAATGGAAAATGTATTTAAGACCTTATCTGCAGACAGATTCACTGTGGAATTCTATAAGAAATACAAAGAAGACTTAATGCCGACACTCCTCAAACTCTTCAGTGAAATTGAAAGGGAAGCAATCCTTCCTAAGTCATTCCTGGAAGCAAATATTACTCTAGTACCAAAACCTGAAAAAGATCCAACTAAAAAAAGAGAATTATAGGTCAATCTCCTTAATGAACACAGATGCAAAAATCCTCAATAAAATATTGGCAACTAGGATGCAGCAAATCATCAAGAAGATTATACACAAATAACCAAGTTGGACTCATCCCAGGCATGCAGAGATCATTCAACCTACATAAATCAATAAATGTAATCCAACCATATCAATAAAGCCAAAAGTAAGAATCACATGATCATTTCTATAGATGCAGAAAAAGCTTTTGATAAGGTCCAACATTCATTCACGATAAGAACCTTACAGAAAATTGGAATAGATGGTCTTTACCTCAATATAATAAAGGCCATTTATGACAAACCAACAGCCAGCATCATATTAAATGGCCAAAAACTGAAGGCCTTTACCCTAAAATGAGGCACAAGACAAGGAGGTCCCTTTTCACTGCTCCTATTCAAAATAGTACTGGAAATACTAACCAGAGCAATTAGACAAGAGAGAAAAGTAAAAGGGGTAAAGATAGGAAAAGAGGAAGTTAAAGTATCACTATTTGCAGATGACATGATACTCTACATAGAAGACTCCCAAAGCTCCATTGAAAGTTTCCTAAATACAATAAATAAGTTCAGCAATGTAGCTGGATACAAAATCAATACTCAAGAATCAATAGCATTCCTATACACTAACAACAAAATCACTGAGAGAGAAATAAGAGAAGCCACACTCTTCACACTAGCATCCAAAAAAAATGAATTACTTAGGAATTAATCTCATGAAAAAAGTAAAAGATATATACAGGGAAAATTATAATACCTTGAAAAAAGAAATTTAAGATGATCTCAGAAAATGGAAAGATATCCCTTTTTTATGGATAGGAAGAATGAATATTGTGAAAATGGCCATTGTCCCAAAACTGTTATACGGATTCAATGCAATCCCAATAAAAATACCATCCACATACCTCATAGATTAGAGAAATCACTCCTAAAATTCATCTGGAACCAGAAGAGACCTACCATTCCAAAGGCAATTCTAAGCAGCAAAGGCAAAGTAGGAGGCATCACAATCCCTGACTTGAAGTTATACTACAAAGCAATTGTAATAAAATCAACTGAAATAAAAACAGATCTGAACATCAATGAAATAGATTAGAAGACACAACCACAATTACAAACACACTCAACCACCTTATCTTTGATAAAGGGGCCAAATATGTTCACTGGAAGAATGAGTCTCTTTAGTAAATGGTGCTGAAAAAACTAGCTATCCATAAGCTGAAAACTAAAACTAGACCCATGCCTATCACCATGTACTAAGCTGAAGTCAAAGTGGATCAAAGATCTAAATATTAAAACAGAAACACTAAATCTGTTGGAAGACAAACTGGATAAAAATCTTGAAGACATAGAAGTAGGTAGAGAATTCATGAATAGGAATCAAACCCACAGGAAATACTTCCCAGAATCAATGACTGGGATCACCTCTTATTAAAAAGTTTCTGTATGTCAAAAGAAATCTCCAGAATAGTGAAAAGAAAACCCACAAACTGGGAAAAAAATCTCAATGAACTCTCCTTCAGACAAAGGACTTCTGTCTAAAACCTATAAAGAATTTTTTTTAAAAAAATAAGACACCTGAAATTCAAAGGCCCAATGCAAAAATGGTCATCTGAGATGAATACACAGTTCTCAGATGAAGAAATACAAATGGCAAATAAATACATGAAAAAATGTTCATTGTCATACTCATTAGAGAAATGCAAATTAAAACCAAAATGTCAGGAGTGACATTTCATCTCACTCCTGAAAGAATGGCCAGGATCAAGAAAACCACCAACAACAAATGCTGGAGAGGCTGTGGGGAAAAAGGAACTCAACTGCACTATTGGTGGGAGTGTAGACTGGTGCAACCATTGTGGAGGTCAGTCTGGAGATTTCTCAAAAAGCTGGGATTGGAAGTTCCATTTGATCCAGCTATTCCACTTCTAGGCATATTCCCAGAAGTGAAAACATCATACCACAGTGATATATGTGTGCCCATGTTTATAGCAGCACAATTTGATCTTGGAAACAACCTATGTGCCCATCAACTGAGGAATGGATAAAAAATTTGTGGTATTTTTATACAATGGAGTACTACTCAGCTATAAAGAATGATCACACTGAGATATTTATAAATAAATGGATGCAACTTGAGACAATACTCATAAGTGAAATAAATCAAACTCACATGTATAAATATCGTATAGTCTCCCTAGTATAAAAAGTGGTAAGCACACATAAAATTTATGGTAATCATGATTCCCCATTACATTGGTCTGTGGCCTTATAGTGTTTCTACTCATTAGTTGGAATGGTTTTATCCTGGATTGTTTGATTTTATTATCTGTGATGTTATGAGCAGCTATTTTGAAGAAAACAAGAATTAAAATAGCCAGTGCTGATTTAATATTATCTTGTTTTGAAGTCCTACCATGCTTTCATTTCTCTGTTTCCATTGGTTATATCGTATTGTATGTTATTGACTTTTATTATGTGTGATAGTATAAACAAATCTTTTATGGACAATGGGATAATATAATAACCATCATTCATTTTCTGTTATTCTGTTCTGGCTGCCCTGTAATACTTTCATTCTCTTTAATGGTTTTATACTATTTCGTTATGTTTGATACTATTGTGTATGAAGGTATGCTCAACTATTTCAAGGAAAGAGATATTATAGTAGCTACTGATAGATCGTGTTGTCTTGTGGTGAAATACTGTGTTGCTTAAATTGTTCTGTTCTGATCTTTGTTATGTCCTCTTTTATCTTAATGTCTTTAAAATAAAAAAATTTAAAAAAAGATATTAGCAAGCAAAGTGTAGCAAATCATCAAGATTATACAACATGATTAGTAGGATTTATCCCAGGGAGGCATTGATGGTTCAACAAATGTAAATCAATACATGTAACACACCATGTTAGTGGAACCAAAGTAAAAAAATGACAGGATCATATCAATAGATGCAGAAAAACATTTGACAAAGTTCATCACCCATTCATGGTACAAGCCCTACAGAAAATTGGAATAGATGGTTTTTACCTCAATCTTATGAAAGTCATCTATGACAAACCAACAACTAACATCATATTAAATGTCAAAAACTGAAACTTTTCACTCTAAAACTAGGAAGAAGTAAGCATGTCCATTATCATCACTCTTATTCAATATAGTTCTGGAAACATTAACCAGAGCAAGAGAGAAAAATAAAAAGAATAAAGATAGGAAGAGAAGAAATTAAACTATCATTAATTGCAGATGACATGGTACTGTACATAGAAGACCCCAAAAACTCCACCAAAAAGCTCGTAGAGTTAATATCCAAATTCAGTAGTGCAGCAGGATACAAATTCACCACTCAGAAATCAGTAGCCTTCTTCTACACAAGTAACAGACTCACAGAAAGAGAAATTAGGGAAAGGAAACCCTAGACAATAGCTCCTAAAAAATTAAATACTTAGGAATCAATCTAACAAAATACTGTAAAAGATCTGTTCAGTGAAAATTACAGTGCCCTAAAAAGGAGATTGAACATTATGTCAGAAAATGAAAAGATATTCCTTGCTCTTTGATAGGAAAAACCAACATTGTGAAAGTGGCCATAGTCTCTGCACTGTTTTACAGCTTTAATGCAATCCCAATCAAAATATCATTATCATATCTCACAGATTGAAAGAAAATGTTCATAAAATTCACTTGGAACCAGAAGATACCTAGAATAGCAAAAGCAATTCTGAACAAGAAAGATAAGTCATGAGGCATCACAATCCCAGACCTGAAAATATACTATAAAACTGCTATGATAAAATCAGCATGGTATTGGCAAAATAAAGCAGGCCTGCAGATCAGACACAATCCAATTACCTTATCTTTAACAAAGGAATCAAATATGTTCATTGGAAGAAATATAATCACTTTAACAAATGGCACTGGAAAAACTGGCTTTCCTCATGCCAAAGACAAAAAACTAGACCCATATCTATCACCATGCACTAAAGTCAAAATGCATCAAAGTTATAAATATTAAAATAAAAATGCTCAAAATACTGGAAGAGAAAATAGGAAGAAATCTCAAAGACATTGGTGTAGGCAGAGACTTCAGGAGCAAAACCCAGATTGTAAGGGAAATATTACAAAGAATAAACAAATGCTACCTTAACTTATTAAAAAGTGATTGTATAATGAAGTCACCAACAGAGTGAAAAGACAACTCACAGAACGGGAAAAAGATTTAACCAGTTGTCCCTCAGACAAAGGATTTATTTTTAGAACATACATACAAAGAACTGAAAAAAATTAGACGCCCAAATTCAATGACCCAACAGGCATCTGAGATAAATACACACTTTTCACAGGAAGAAATACAAATGACAAATAAATATGTGAAAAAATGTTCAACATCATTGGTTGTTTGAGATATGCAAATTAAAAGAACAATGAGATTCCATCTCATCCCAGGAAGACTATCAGCAAAAATATCAAACCATAACAAGCACTGGAGGGACTTTGGGGAAAAAGAAAGCCTTCTCCACTGTTGTTGGGATTGTAAACTGGTGCAACTACTGTGGAAATCAGTGTGGAGATTCTCTAGAAAACTAGAATTAGAGGTCCCATTAGACCCAGCTACTCCCCTCCTGGGTATCTTCCCAGAAGAATTAAAAACATCATGACACAGCAATATATGTGCACCCATATTTATAGCAACACAATTTGTAAGATTTAAATCTTGGAAATGACTTACACGTGCATCAACTCAGGAATGGGTAAAAAAGATGTAATTTTTTAATATAATGGAGTACTACTCAGCCGTAATGAAGGATAAACTGGAGACATTTATAGGTAAATGGATGCAACTACAGACCATATTCACAAGTGGAATAAAAAATACCCATATGTATAAACATCATATTGTCTTGCTAGTGTGAGAAACGGCATGAGTCAGTAAGATCCAAAGTGTACAATCAATACTTTGAATTGAGAAGATACTGTTCAAAAGAAAAGATAAAATCTGAGGGGAAGGGAAAGCAAGAAAAGGAAAAGGAAAAAACTATATGTATACACAAGATAGTTAAGATAGCTTTATGCCTTCTCTAAGTTTGTGCTAATGTTGTTTGGAGAAGATATTATGCATTCTAAACAGCTACTAAGAAGACAATAATATGCAAGGCATTAATTATTGTAACTTTCCTATTAATCTATTTTGAAACTGTTTCATTGGTCTTTTTCTTTTTAAAAAATTTTCAATGTTTTTTGCCTTTTAAAATTATCAATAATATATGACATTCAATTTTTAGATGACAGTAAAATAGGAAAAAATGATTCTCAAAACACTAAAAAGAATTGCAATATATGATTGCATAGCCTACTAAGTGTTATTGCCCAAAGTTTGAAATCATTGCCAAAGAGTTATCTGTATCTCTATGTAAATTATATCATTCACAACAACCCATACATAAAATAACTGTAAGCATCCATCAGCAAATGAATAGATTAAAAAAAAAGATTGTATAGAGACATGTCATTTAAAGGGGACTTTATTCTGAGAATTGTCTTGTTAGGTGTTTTTCATTTTGTACAAATATCACAAATTATACTTACAAAAACTCAGATAGCGACAAAGTCATTGGGCAATATAACTTTACCAAACAACCATTATGTATGTAGTCGGTCACTGATAGAATTGTTATGCTATTCATTACTAGAGACACATGACAGAGTGCTATTCAGCCTACAAGTACCTAAAAGTACTAGTCAGCATAAAAGAAGAAATTCTAAATTTAACTTAAAAATTAGACTTCAAATATTGTACCCAACAGGTATCGGTATTGCATTTGGCATAGCAGACTCACATCTGACTGAGTCAAACTGTAAATTGAACTTTGGTCACAGAAGTCAGAAATAGGCCTTCTGTTCCAACAGAAGTTCACATGCTTTTCAGAAGACTTCAAGGAAATTTCAACTATAAACAGTAACCCTATAAATATAATTGGCATTTTTAATAACACCAAGAATTAGTAAAAAAATGCAGAAGGCAAGGGAGATGAAAGAGAACCAAGCATAAAATTAGTCTTCTCTTCACAGTTTTCCCAACGTGGGAAACTTTCTGTAATTTCTCATCATTTTTACCTGGAGGCTCAGTATTATACATAGTAGAAATCAGAATAGAAATGTTTGTTCCCTGAGAAATGAATGAAAGATACCTATTAAGCTTTAACTGTAAAAGAATTTACAAGAAACTAATATTAGCACTAGTTCTCTATGGTGACCAAGTCAAAATTATTCTGAGAGGAAATTAATACTGATTATTCTTGATAAAGCAGGTAGCATATTCATGTGACCTGACTGCGCAAACTAAGTAGGTTATACAGACACGAGTACGGACACTAACATAAGACCCAGTTGTAACACACAAATTCTATACTAAGCAGGCTTCCTGGTAGATGACTCCAGCTTCTATCAGCATAAAAAGAGGAACCAAATGGCAAAGGGACTGAAGTGGGCCTTGTAAACTCAAAGAGGAGAATTTCTGAGATTTGCGTCTAGTAACAAATCCGATGCTACATTTTCTTTTTGCCCCCGCTTTCACAAAGTGAACTTGTGAGCTTAGTTAGTAGCATCATGTAGAATCAAACGCGAACTAAAAATTAAGAATTCTGGTTTATAGCTTACATTTTGCCGACCATTTTTTGAGGTTAGAAAAACCATTTATCTTCTTTGCTCTTTATTCTGTTCTATATAACAGGATGAAATAAACACCACGATTTTTTTCTGGAGATTTGTTCCATAGAACCTCTGCTGTATTTGCCTCAAAGCCTCCATCCTGGTGACACTGTGGGTTTTTCTTTCTTATTTTCAGCTACTTTGGTAGTTTAGATGGTACTGCTACCCTTGGTTCCAAAGCGGGAAATGTGGTGCCATGGCCAGAGTACTGAAGTTCTCTCGCCGCTATAATATAGCAACCTTTGTCCCTTTATCTAGCAAAAGCCAATAAGATACAGTGATAGTTTGAACTGTGAGGACAATCAGTCCCAAGTTATGAGACTGGAATTACTGGGACCAACCTATAAAGCCAATAAACAGAAGGCTGAACAAAGAGAAAGAGAAATCAAGTATTAATAGCATTCCTTCTTCCCCCGAATCAGTGCTCAATCCAAAATTAAAGCAATGATTTCTTTTTAAAGTAATGTCTGTGTAGGCAGCTTTCTAGTCTATGGAAGTGGAAAAAGTTCTGACTATTAATAATTTCACATGCTAATTGAGTGTTACAAAACTTTTTGCTACCCACAAAATTTCACTGTAAGGTAGGATAAACCTATTAGATCCCCTAGTACACTTACCCATTACTAAAAGAACAAGACCTCTATAAAACAGAAGGAAATAGGCACCTTGTTAATGGAATGAAAATAAATTGTTAATTCATATACAAAACTACAGGTAGTAGCCATGTAGCATGCTTGACATCTAACCACTTCGTAGATTTTCAAAGGACACAAAGATCTGTTAACCCAATGCAGTGCTTCTAAAACTCACTGAATATCTTTGGTATTCCTTGCAGTTATTGACATAAATATTTATGTGTTGCTTCTTATCTCTTCACTGATGCCCTTCTCTGTTCTCTCTTTCCACTCCAATTTAGCAAAAATCTATCTTTTTCTGGAGGAGATATGAAAACATTTTCCAATGTGTACGCTTTAGAACACTGATTTTTGTAATGATTCATTTGTAATTTCTTCACTGAGTCAAAGAAGTACTGGAAGCAGTTTAAAGTTCGTTCTTCTCTGAGAAAGTTATCCCACTGTTGGTATACTAAGTCTTTGATTAACACTCTCTCAGGGTACTGAGTGCATTTCCCACACTATTTAGGTACGTATCAATCCATGTCCCACCCACAATGCCTAAGACATGAGGGACAGTTTTCCACAGAGCCTACAGAGCACTTGTTTGATTATTGTTCTCAGATTTCTGCAAAAAAAAAAAATTGAGAATAGTCACAAATTAAAATTAAAGACTTTTTTCCTTTAATTGGGCCTTTCATTTTTTACCTAATGTCAGATTTCTTAGTAAGTTGTAAAATTACCCATATGTGCCAGTTTGGGGTCCATATTTCAACTCTTTTCCTCTACATTAGATATTTTTTAATTGTTGCTCTGTATCCACATCCACTGCCCTCTCCACCCTACTCTGTTTGTGAAGCTGATATTTATGGTCTGCATTTGGAGAAATCCTTGTGCCCTGTCTTTGTGACTGGTTTGCTCCCAACCAGTAGGATGTGTGCAGGAAGGAGTTTGGGAGGAGGATTATCTCTTGCTCCAATTCTTCCTTGCCTTTAGTTGCCCTGCGTTACAGACAAAGACTGCATTATCTGCAACCTTCCATATTCACAATGTTTTCTCTACTACAAAGTTCTTCAGTCTTGACACTAATGATATGTTAGGACTTACAGTTACTTCTTTATTGTATTTATCTATTAAATAGCATTCCTGGACATTACCCACTAGATACCAAAACATCTCTTCAGTCATGAGAATCTGAAATGTTGCAAGACATTTTCAAATTCTCTTCAATTCCCACCACCACCACCTGCAAGAAAAATGGATGGCTTCTCTTTCCAGGTTTGATAATAGTTCACTGCTTGCAGGCCTAGCTGTGGTAGTGGGATCCACACTGCTTATAACTTCAACACTGATACTTCACACAATAGTAACTGTCAGTCATTGGCTGTACTCTGCACCTGCCCTGGCATCTCTTTACTTCTTTCTCAAAACAACCTAATTTGGATCCAAGTACTCTCTTCTTCCACACTAACCAGTGTGCTTCATGAGTAATTGCCCTTACTGCTAGCTTCAGATGCTGATTATCCTAGCTATATTCCTTGTAAGTGTCTGGTTTAGGAACCCAAGCAAGAACTATCTAGTGAAAGACACTACATAGATCACAGAGTTTGGCTCATGAATACCACTCAGTACATTTTGGTCATTTGAAATAAAGCATGAAAAGAAATTTGATGGACAACCTACAAAAGACATTTCTTAATTCCAAAAAATGAAGAACAAAAATGGTCTGCTTTTCTCTGAATTTTCCTTGTGCATCTTACATCATTTCCACTGGAGGGAGGAAGAAGTATGCACAGATCAAGAGGGCAGAGCTGAGAGAATTTCAAAGAAAGAGTCACCTTTTCTACCATACCTGATCATTGTCAATTATCTGGACTACCTCAATTATATTATTCAATATATTCTTCCATTTTGTATAGTGTTTTAGTTGAGATTTCTTCTACTTACAGCTAAAGCTTCCTAGGTAACCCGATCATTCAGCAGTTATGAATTTTGTGCTTCCTAAAACATAGACTCAGTTACAGGAATTAGAGTATTGCAATGACTCAAAGAAAAAAACTGATAAGGATATTATATACTTAATGCCTCATATTGCCTGAAACAGCCAGATGTGTCTGATTTTGAAAGAATTCTCAGCTAAAGATGCTAAGTGGCTTGTATAAGGAGCCTCACTTAAAATGTGTTAAACTAGGCAACATCTCTCTGACAACATAGCCTTTCTCTCCCACCTCTCAATTTGAATCAACCACGTTAAATTATTCAGATGTTGTTTAGATCAGTGGCCATACAGAAGAGACATCAACTAAGTAAGTTTTCATAAGCAAAAAGCAGTTAGATAGCTCAGGAGTCTAGAGTAATTTCCATGAGTATGAAAGAGGAGAAAAATAGACCTGGAGTTGTCCTGCATTGATGCTATGGTCTTACCTTAGCTCTTGCCAGTTCCTCTGTGTCTCACACATATTCTCAAGCTTGGAACTTCTGAGATTTCCCAGTGACTCCTTATGGGGGCCATGAGAACACCTGTATCCTTCTTCTTATCTGTGTCCTCTTCCCGCTTTTACTCTATGTTTATATTCCAACTGGAAGTCAGTGAACATCTCCTGTCAATGACTACCCCTCCACTAGATAACCTTGATTTTCACTGGGCAAGAAACCCACACACACATGGGATGGAGCAAAACTTACATGTCTTCATGTTTGTCAGGTGATTTGTCAATTGCATATCTCTGACTTTGACTTTTCTGTTGGGACCTTAGAATGGACTGAGTACAGAGACAATTATCTATTTTATTGATAATATTCCTCATGAAGCATTCTAGGAATAGGCCCTCTACTTTATTACAAAGCCCAGCTCGTTAATATATGGAACTATTTTGAGAATCAAATCAAATGGCATAAAAGCTGTTGATAAAATGTAAATGACCATAAAAAAAGCTAAGGTATCATGGTATTACTAACATATAAAGAAATAATTCATTTTTCATTATACTCCAGTTCTAATTTTTCTCTGCACTAAAATTATGCAATTAAAGATGTAACTGTATACTGGTACAACATGGAGTAAGATAATAATAAATCATATCTCTAAGTTGTTAACAAGACTTAAACTCATCAAACAACATTTTAGAGGGAGATGGCTTCACAGATTCTCAGTTAGTAGATCTCAGTCCAGGCCAAATAACAGAATCATCTCTGGAGACAGAAATAATAAAAATCTTCATGCTCTGCATTAAAACACACTAAAGTAGGCTTAAGTTTTCCTTTTGGAGGAGAATAAAATTACATGAAAGAAACAAAAAAATTAAGACATTAATATAGAATTTAAAATTTTAAACTTGAAGGGCCTTTGGTAAATCAAAACATCTATACAAATGAGTAAACTGAAGTTTTTTAAAAAACAGAAGATTTATCCTATCTATAATAGTATTTTCAGGGCTAGATACATAAAAAGTGATTATGTCTAGTAATCATTTCGTATTTACAGAGAGAAACAAAGAATTCCATGATTTGTACAACATTTTTCTTTTTCTAAGTTCTTCAGAGTACACCTGACCTCTCCAGGACCAGCAACGGTACCTCCTTCCAGAACCTTTTGTTCTCTACTCAGGCATTACAGAAGCTGCATCTCTGCCTATCGCTGGAGAGACAGCATGACTTCAGAAAAAGTATTTCTTTCTAACACTTAGATTGGCCTAAAACAGCAGCTTACCCAGAAACACAGATGCTTGAGATAGAAATAGTCTTGTTTCTCTGGCTTCCAGGTCCGGAAGACAAATTGGGAGGTGGGGGGCAGAGCCCCGAAGGAGGCGCTATTGGAGGCAGCATCCTTAGCAGAGTGAATCACTGCTGCCATTCAGAGCGTGTCCAGAGCGGCCAGAGTTTAGATAGAGAAGGGTTTTCGAGATTTTTTTCCTGTGACTCTACAAGGATGGTGGCAACAACAGCTGTGCTTTCTCTCCTTAGAAAGGCATTTTGGTGTTAGATTTTCCCTAAGGAAAAAGCAGATGGTGAGAAGTTTGACCTGCACATATGGGGATGCTGCTGGCATTCTGCTGCTGCGACTGACCCCAGATTATATAGCAAAATAGGATTCAGAGAAGAGATAGGACGGTTGTTCAGAGACTTTTCAAATGCGCTGACCTAAACCCCCAAGGGTGCATTGACATTAGGGGTTAACTGTGTTGTCTCTGGAATTCTTCAAAATTCAACGGTAACTGGCTCTCACTGTGTAAAATGATGATACTGATCTGCTAGTAAACATGAAAGGCACTACAGGTAGCCACACAGGTGAGCAGCACAAAGTTCCTGGCCACCAAGTGGTTACGATCAGATCCTATACCGGACAATGAATTAATCCTAAACTGTGTTTTGACGCAGTCACCGCGATATTTTCCTCTTGTGGAGCGTACTTCCCACTTTACTACAGAGGAATACCAGGTCCGTGTGGGCTGCATTACCCAGGAGAGTGACATAATTGAGTGAAACCAAGGGGAATCAGGGAATCTGCCTTTTTCCTGACTTTGCTTCCAAAGATTTAAGCCCTTGAGGATACAGCAACTCATATAAGGGATAAAACATTTGCTTGATAAAGACTCTCCTTTTCTGACGCAGAAAAAGGAGATAAAAAGGGAAAAGATGAGAGAAGAGCGTTTAATGAGAAAGGGAAGGCGGGCCAAATCCGTTAGAGCCATGCAAAACAAAAAAATATTTTCAGCAAAATGCAACCATGACATTGTTCAAGCACCTAGGAGCTGAATGGAAGCTGAATTTTAATGGGAACACAATAACAAGCCTACAGAAATAGCTCGTGTATCCCAGATGATGCCAGGAACTCCTCCTACTGGCATTGGCATCTGTAGAGGGTTTCCCTTCATCAGCAGCCAGCATTTTGTCAAGAGATTGCAAAGCCCTTGATATCTACCCCAATCCAGAGATCTGGTTTTTAACCTATCTTATAAGCTTCATACATATGTATTTGCTATATCCCAAAGAAAAAGACTGCTGCTGGTATTGAGAAGACCTTTCATCTTTAAGCAATTCTTGGGAAAACAAATGAAAAATTGGTCAAAATTATCCCGGATGCACATGCTTATTGTCCTGGCACTCTGGGAAGCTGAGGCAAGAAGATCACGTGTTCAGGTCTAGCCTGGGCAATTTAGCAATTTCAGAAGGTCCTAACTCAGGATTAAAAAGGACTGGGGATTTGGCTCAATTTGAAGGCCTGGACATGTGCCTCATTATAAATGTTGCAGGGAGACAATGATCCAACCATAAAGAGAGTGCAATAGGAAAGAAACAAAGCGGGGGGAGTCATTCATCTTTTGGGGACAAGTACAACATTGGGTTCATTAAGAAGATAACACTGGACCCCTGTCTAGAAAGGAAAGGAAATAGAGGCTTTCTAAGTGGAGGCTGCAACAGTTTTCAGAGAAGTAAGAGTATCCAGAACTTGGTCTCAAAAAGAAGGGCATGTGAGCCTTCCAGATGACGAGGGCGTGTAGAATTTGAGAACCACTGGTTTACAGTGTTATTGTGGTGAATATTAGGTGTCTAACAATACTGATAAGAGAATTATACTAAGTATTTATTTGGGATATTGGGTTGAATGTTTGTATCAAGGGTTTCTGAGTAGTGAGTGAGGTATTTCTTAATGACTTCCGATAATGGTTTTTAAAAACTCTCATCCATTAGATGAAATCAGGAGGGTGTATATGTCCTGGAGATTCTTTACAGTGAGTGACTAAGAAGTTGAAAGAACAGGTCCGAAGGCAGGCAAGGTGACCAAGAGAAATTTCAAGATTACAGACCTCAAAGTTGTTTAGTTAGAATGTATTCAGCTAGGCACACTGATGAAGGCCTATAGTCTCAGCTGCTCAGGAAACTGAGGCAGGAAAATTGTTTGATCTCAGAATTAAAGGCCCACATGGACAATTTAGTGAGGACATATCTTTTTAAAATGTGAGGAAAGTTGTGCCGTTTCTGGAAACAAGAATTTGACAATGTATATAAAACTCTCTAAGTGGAGGAGGGAAGACTATAGGGTTTTGAAGAATACTGAGTGGGGTGGAGGGGGAGAGAGAAAGCGAGAGAGCGAGAGGCGGGGAGGGATCGATAGGCACACATATTTTTCTCATTTGTGGAGCTAGAAAAACTTTCAGGACTTTTCACAGCCTTAGGAAATATCTCTATTTGGTTTTTGTTCATGAACTCTTTACCCACCCTGTATTATCAAGAGTTCTACCTACTTTCTCTTCCAAAAGATTTAGTGTTTTTGTTTTACTATTTAGATCTTTGATCCATTTTGACTTTAGTATAGTGCATGGTGATAGGCATGAGTCTATTTTAGTCTTTAGCATGTGAAAAGCCAGTTTTTCCAGCACCATTTATTAAAGAGGCTTCCTTTCAGTGAACATGTTTAATCTCTTTTTCAATCTGTAATAGCTAAATCTTAGAAACAACCATAGTATCCATGACCTGAGAAACACGTATATGTTTAAAAGATGTAGTATTTTTATACAATAGAGTATTACTCAGCTATAAAGAAAGATAAACTCAAGGTTTTTATAGATAAATAAGTGCAACTAGAGACCACATTCATAAGTAAAATAAATTAGACTCACATGTGTAAACATCATATTGTCTCCCTAGTGTAAAAACTGAAAGGAGTAAATAAGATCCAAAAGGTATAATAGGTATTGTGAAAGGGAAATAAACTGCTCAAAAGGAGAGAACAGCTGGAATGAGGGAAAGGAGAAAAGAATGAAGGGAAAAATATACATATATACATAGGATAGCAAGATAATTGTACTACTTAGTCTATTAGTTCAATGAAAGGAACAGGTAGCACTTACATTGTTGGTCAGTTTTGTGTGCCTGCATCTGTTAATTGGAGCAACTATTTTGGAGACAACAATATGCAATACAATAATCATTGTTGATTTCCTATCCCCTTGTTTTGAAATTTGTAGCATTTTAATTTTTTAAAATTCTTTTTAAAATTTAATAAAAGGAAAAAAATCTCTAAAGACTATTTTCTTTCCATCTATATCTGGTCAAAATTTTCTGTCAGTGCACGTTAACGTCCCAGACTATATGATATTTAGTCCTTTCCTGTACAGAGCCCACCACCTTGGAATTCGTGATTTAAAGAGCCCCATTCTGGTTCCCCTTTGATCAAATCAGTCCTTATAAGATAGGACTCCTTGTAGCATCATTGCTAGGTACTGAGATCAATAGATGTCTCTGTCCAAATGGCTTCAAATTTGTCTGAAGAGTCCGTGTCAGCTCTGTTCCAGGTTCCCCTTTCCAAAGGCAGGCAAAGTGGTTCAGTTGGTGGGTGTTTGCATTTGACACAGGTTGAACTTGGTAGGGCAAAAGGGAAGAGACTGAACAATGTGTGCCCAGCAAGCAGGAGCACAAAGGCTAGAAGCTGCGACATCCAGAAGCGTGGCTCTTCCTCACAAGAAAAGTGAGAATCCTAACTCTATCTGGTCTAAGTATGAATTTTTAATTGGCACATAATTGTTGCACATATTTATTAAATATAGTTTGAGCCTCTGACACATGTATCAAGATAAATCAGGGTGATTAGCATTTCCTTCTTCCTATTTGCAATTCCTTTGTGTTGGTAAGCTTTAAACTCCTCTCTTTAAAACAGCATTTACAGGCCTCCATGTGTACTTCTATTTCAAGCTTCACAAAAGTTAGAGGAACCTGCTAATACCAGAATAGTGAGCTGTACATCTTCTGGTCAAGATAAGAAAAATTTTGTATATTAAAATTAATATATTGACCTTCATATTTACACATACCTCTCTGATGACCTTTCTGCTTTAATCCACCTCCTTGGCATCCCACCAACTGAACTGCTGTGTTCTACATCTCTGAGGACTGCATGCAGTTCTCAGGGACCACATGAAGACGGTGGCAATCGTATGTCTCACTGAGAACCAGCTGACATTGTGGATGACGTCAGAACCCTGGCTAGAAGAGAGGGTAGGGAAAAATGGGAAAGAAAAATAAACTGAATACAAGTGGAAGCCAAATACAAAGAAATTGTTCTTTAACACATGAAGAAGGAACACTAGTCATTACTCAACTTCATTTTAAAGGCTTAGAATTAATTGCAAAAAAAAGCAAAAGATCTGAAGCATCAGTTTAGAAAAAAAGCTGTTAACAAGTACTAAATGTCCCTTAAGTAAAATCATGGAAAATTGGAATAGAAATTCAATATACTGCACAAATAGAAAATTACGTGGGAAGCATTAAAAAGAACGTGCTGGTATCTACCTAAGCTCTAAAAATCAGGAGTATCCTACTGAAACTGTTTCCTTAGCACTTCCTGGAGACTACTTACAGTGATGAAAGCTGACAACCTATGTGGGAATTATGACTGCATTAAGGGCAAATGCATGTGGAGTTGCCCCAGGGCCTGAGGCAGGTGGCAGTGGAGATCAGTGACAGCTCCCACCATCAGGCAGATATTCTGCTCTGTTCTTCTCTGGGGATTCTGAAAGTTAGGACTGTTTATTATTAATAGGTACTGGTTATTACAAAGGTAGACAATTTTAATACTTTTCAAACTGAAAAAAAAAGACTTAGAACTTATAGCATGTCATAATAGTGTGCTAGTCTGGCACACAAGCTAAAAAATCACAAAGAATATTTTAGACCATGGCTCAGTTTCTTATAGATAAATATTTGAGCATTTGTGCTTAAGGACTGAAGGAATACAATCCATACTTATCAACTGCAATTTTTTGGAAAGATTGCAAATATTATCTTCCCTAGTTTTCGCCAATGTCACGGGCCAATGTCAATAAAGAATGGGGGAAAAGGTGGCACAAACAGAAAAGGAGAAAAAACACAGGCAATATGGTAAATCTAACGTCTCATGTTTGCATATAATGCTTCTCCATTTGAAAGTATTCATATATAACTTGTTTGCATGATTCATTTGTTTGCTTGTTCTAATCAGACAAAGAGCTTGGTATTACTGCATTCATTTTAATTTAAAAAAAAAGCAGTAGTGACTAAATGACTTGACCAAGTTCACAAATAATAGTTGTGAATATTGGGCCAGAATCAATGGAAGAGATTCCATTTCTCCACTCATAAGACAATTCCATTTCTCCACCCATAAGACTCACATTGCATTTAAGCATTTTGATGGACTATCATGTGCTGAGTCACTTAATTCTGTAATTGAATAAGGTAGGAATAGTTATTGTCTCAATATCACAGAATTGGATTGAATCCAAGTAACCTGGGCAAGTCACCATTTTTAAAGCACCAAGCTAAAATTGGCCGGTTCGGATGCCTTTGCTTTTGTTCATTACCACTCCAAGTGTGGTAAAATTCACCTGCTTATCTTTGGTTTTCAGACATAATGAAGGAAAGGGCCATAATTATCTTTTTCTATTCCTTCTCATTAGTACTGTTTTGTGCTTTGTTCATTATAAACAAGTAAGCTTCAAATATTAAAAAAACAGAAAACAGGTTTTTTAAGTGCAGTTGGGCCAAATGCCAACTCTTCCTTATCCCCAAATAGAATTCTCAGTCCTTCTCCTTCCATTGGTCTACATTCCCCACCAACATATTTTCTTTACACTCTATAAAGTTAAATACTGGATCTTTTCAAAAACACATTTTCTCAAACCACTCTGTGTGCACTCCCTGAAATTTCAGTGTGGGAAAGAGTTGGACAATTATCTATCAATATATGCTCTCTCCTTCCATGCAAATGGAAAGTTGATTCTGTCAGTTTAATAATGGTCTTCAAGGTAAAGAGGGCATCAGGTAGAGTTCTAGCTAATAAAATATAAGCAACATATGATGGGGATCTGAGTGCATTTTCCCCCTCTGAAAAGGACACACACGTATCCCTCTCCTGCTTTCTTCATCTTCCATTTGTAGCATTCAGGGAAAGCTGAGGATTGAGCATCTTGGATCCATGAGATGATCGTGTGAATGAATCATATGCCAAAAATAGGGCATCAGAAAGAGAAAATGCACCTACACTCCAGTGACACCAGTGGTCACCTTTGCTGTCCTGGAATGGCTGCTCTCTGAGCTATTGTTAATGAGAGCCAAGGAAATCCTTATAGAAATAATCAAGTATACATTTTCATGGAGGTGAAATTAATTTTCTCTAATACATTCTTTAAATGCTGAAATAATAACATTCAAACACATTGCTACAACAACAAAAACAAATCCAATAGCAACCAAACCTGCTACAATTCTCACAAAAGTGTGCACACTGAGGTTTCTGGAATGTGAATTTATACTGCTCAAAATAAAAATCAAAGCTAGTTTCTATAGGCTTTTGGAAAAGATACATATTTATTGACAAAAGATAAAATGACAAGATAAAGCAGAGACACTGCACAAAAATGCAAAAATGAAAAATGAAGTAAAACTACATTTATTTTATTTGTGTGAAATTTTCTTCCATGTATTATTAACATTCAGTAGTACTAAAGCAGATAAATAATCCAGATAGAATTTTACTAAAACTTCAAATTTTGAATTCTGGAAACTCTTTCATTGATGCTTCTTTGGTCTATGTTTCTTACAGAATTCTACTATCTTTAGTACTCTGCAAGCCCGCGGTCCTCTGATGTAGGGTCTCATATGTGTGAACTCCTGTTTTTCTAAATTTTGGACACAGACATGCTAAGCAATCCTAACGTATTAAACGAAAATATTCTCCTCTTTTATTTAAAATTCCCGTTTAGTATATAA
The DNA here is from genome assembly GCF_034190915.1 of Cavia porcellus. Lineage (NCBI taxonomy): Eukaryota > Metazoa > Chordata > Mammalia > Rodentia > Caviidae > Cavia > Cavia porcellus. The sequence continues at coordinate 1,006,989 of NW_026947500.1, read as the reverse complement.
TTAATTGTAGAAGTTCCAGTTGCCACTGTACTCTATGGGCCTCCCAGGCACCCTTAAATGGCCTTCTGTAGGGAACAGCCCTGTCCATTTGGCAATCACTTCCGTCTCCAAGTGAGGAAATCGTCACACAAGTGACGACTGGACAGAACAGCAACTGTCATTAACCCCGTTTCATAGCCAAAGTAGGATACCCTGAAAGGACCCTTTTCTGAACTTTTTGATTGAGCTCTCATAAGCTCTGTGTAACTCAGATACTGCCTTACTTTAGTTTTGTATCATGTAATCCCAACCTTAGAAAACCCAGCAGCTCTTGTAATTCAGTGTACCATTATCTTTCATTAACTCTTGAATTGTGTTATTAAACTTGTTCATCAAGTCCCTTAGGTTGTATGGATTGAAATGACTATTAAAGAAACTTTTATTTCCATTTAATTGAAAGTTATTGGTCAGACAAATGTTCTTTGTAATTGTTTACATGTGTTGTTAAAATAAATCCATACTACATTTTCCCAGATCCATGCAGACCTGTATGATTTTCCTTAACTTTGGCCTGTACTTCTGTTCCAAGCAATCCTAAACTAAAAGTCCCTGGAGTCTACTAGTCTGTCTTTTTTTTTTTTTTGTACCAGGGTTCAAACTCACAACTGTGAGATTACAAGGCAGGCAGCTAAATCCTCAGCCCGTATGCAGTCTATCTCAAAGCTCTAACTGGGGAGAGTTTTTGCTGTGGAGCTTCCTTTGTGACTCTAAGCTTTTGTTTTTGGATTGACTGGTGGGTGAGAAATTTGAAGTCTCTATTGTGAACAAGTTTTAAAAATTAAACAATTCTAATTCCATATGATACTTCTTCATGACTTTAAACAATGGTATCAATAGTATCCATTGTTCCCACTTGTTCCCCATTTCAGAGAATGAAACTCAGCATTTGCTAATATGAAGTAACTGATTAACAACTACACTTAATGTGTATTTTCTTTTTTCCTATCACATAGTGTACTGAAGCTCTGGATTGAGACAGAATATCTTTGCAAATGAGGACAGCAGACTGCACTCTGCTTTTTCATGCTGTCATATTCCTTTGTTGATATCTCTGTTTTAAGACGAGTTTGCCCCATGCATCACCAATTGTCTTTTGTTTTCATGCTGCAGGGAAGATTGGGCTAATCCATATGTCACTATGAAACTTCAGGCCTCTCTCTTTGACAGGTAGCAAGCCTGACAGCAATCTATTGAAAATGCATTTTAGGCAGAAATCTATTGAAAATGCATTTTAGGCTATCATTTTTCCAGTCTAATTTACTCTTAATAAAATGACTTTGAAGACAAAGGGTCCACTCTGTTGGTTTGCTTCTTTCATATAATTGCATTTTGAGAAAAACACACTGATAGTTTTCACAAATATAAAGCAATAAAAATTCACTCAGAAATAAATGTGATAGCTTCACAATAAATAGCATCTTTAGCCTAAGTGATCTCAAAGCACTCTGGGAACTGTGGCAGTCACATAACTCCCCAGGGTTAGGAAAATGGCCAGACATTCATCCAAGCACCAGAGCAAGACACACTGTGCCCTGTGCAGTGGAAAAATACAGCATCCTCCATGTACGCACACCTTTATAGAATACGGACTATTTATGTACTGTCTGTATGTGTGTGACACATTGCTAACAAATACCAGAAAAATGTAGGTATGCAAAACATTATGACCCAGTATATGTAAAACTAACAGTATCAAATTGTTTCTTAATATAGCTTAATTTTCTAAATCCACTTGCTGCTGCACATTTACCAATAGATTAGTTCTTCCTTCTCTAAAGAAGACAAATAATAAAAATTAATATCTACCATCCTTTAATCCTTATTCTGTTACCATGGAAAAGTCACTAATCAAATTTCCAAATCTGAAAGAATAGCACAGTGTTTTCTTCATATGAAATTCGGATCAAATTTTGACAAATAGACACCTGATCACCCAGTAAAATGTGTTAATTTGTAAGGTGGACGTTATTTTTTAAAGCCTTTACAATGTGTTCTAAGATGTTAAAAAGCCCTCAGAGTTTCTTAAACTATGTCAGTATTATCAACAGTTAATTATGTTGATTGAACAAAAAATATCTGCAGCAAGAACAAAGAAAACATATTTCAGTTGATTACTTGCTCTAATTTTATTGGTCAGCCTTAATATTTTTGTTATGCTAATTATAATTAAATTTTAAATTGGAGAAAAATGGTAATTATAATTTGATTATTACAATTAGAATTTAAAATTTGAAAAGAAGTGGTTATTTAACCAGAATGCTGTATATACTAATTTGGCTTTTTAAAATTACTTATATTAGTTATACTGGCACATTATTAAAATTTATATTCTTGATGAAATGAAATTCTGTAACAGGGCTTCAGTACTAAAGAAAGAACAGTGAAATAGATGCAGAGAGAAAATTACAAGGTCCCTGGGAATATTTACATCCTTCCATTTTGCAATTTTCATTATAGTCCTTTGTAGTGAATAGAAAAGGGAGAAAATAAAGACCTATTTCTAAGAAAGTGCTCTCTCTCTCTCTCTCTCTCTCTCTCTCTCTCTCTCTCTCTCTCTCTTTGTCTGTCTCTGTCTGTCTCTCTCTCACCCTCTCTCCCTCTTTTTCTCTCTCAAATCCAATATCACAGATTCTGGGAAGTTGAAATGTGAATTTTAATTCATGTTGAAATTGCCTCTGGGGCTGGGTTTTACAATCTCAAAATAGTGATCCTAAATTTTTTCCCCTTAAATTGTGGTGGTGTTAATTCTTATAGTGTAATGTTTTGGTGCCATCTGGTGTATAACTTGCATGTTTACAGCTTCACTTAAGGATCTAAGAAAGTTTCTGAGACAGACAAAAGGCAGGACTAGAGAACAGAAGACATGATTAATCTGCCCAAGTATAGATATTGTGTCGCTTGTCATAAAATGTGCTGTGAATTTTGAGTAAGGAGAGGAAGAAGAGGTGGGCTTCAAGCTAGGAGGGGAGCAGGAGAGCACAGAGTTATTAATCTAAGCCATCAAGAGCTAAGACAAAAACAGACAGCACAGCAGACAGGAGGAAGCGGGGACAACTGTGGCCTGAGCTACTCTGAGACTGGGATAGTCCTGGGCTCTGTGGAATGAAAGGTCGCAGCTGAGGGCCAAAGGACATATCTAGGGAGTGCTTCTGGACAATGGCAATAGTGATTTTGCCAAAGACTGTGAAAATATTTTTCCCTGCATAGGAAAAGAATTAATCCCAGAGTGGAAAAATTACAGGAAGAGTGCTGGCAGAAACTGCTAATGGTCAAAGAAAGAACTCCACAAATCTTGGAAGATTCAAAGTTACCTCAACTCAAAACTGGTGGACTTCCCTATCATCATCAACTCAAACCTGAACAAACAGACAAAACAAACAATACTTACTCTTAGTGTTTCTTTCTCAGCGATGGCAAGTCATCTATTTTCCAAACTGGAACATAATCTTCTCTTCTCATTTCCATTCTTCCTTCCCTGTAATTAGTTAATCCTAGTGTCTGCATGATTTCTCCCACTAAATATTTCTTGAATAAGCCTCTCTCTCTTCATCACTGGGTCAAGCAAATACTCTATAACCCAGCTACCTGGACCACCGCCTTCTTCCTCTTCCAAATAACTTCCTGCTCATCATAATGTCTCCCCAGTGGAATCAGTGCTGTGCCTGTGTTTTAAACGTAGTATGACTGAGTCACCATTCCTGCTAAAAAGATTCCTGTCAGAATCCCCACCCTTAGTGTCTAAACTGCGAGATTCTGCATGATCAGAACCCTGACCCTCTTTTGTATTCTAAAATATAACCTTTCTGATTTTAGTCAATTATTCCTACCACAGGACATTTGTATACATTGCTTTTACTGCCTGGGCACATCTGTCTTTTAACTTCATCTAGATGATTCCTATTCATCATTGAATCCTCAATTCTAAGTCATTGGTTCTGACCTGGCCTTTTCCTACCAAAGCCCTTGATCTTCAGTTCCAGTAGATTCAAATTTCTCTCATTTAGGCAAACATCACACTTGTAATTTTATTGATAGAAATTCCTTAAAGAACTATCTTCCCTGCTAGAATATAATTCCTATGAGGGCAGAGACTGTACATATTGTGATTCACCATTGCACATCCTGGGACATAGTCCTAAGATTGATAGAGACTTGGTAAAGGAAGAGGAAGAGAGACTAATCAAAGAAAGAAAGAAAGAAATAGAAGAAAACTAATGACTCAAGTAGGAACTAAAAGTTTTTCTAAAATGCAAATTACAATAAAGACGTTGAGAAATATTTAAGACCTGATGTGTATTTCAGATTCCCTCCTATAACCCTAGCAGTTAAGGGCCCTGTATAATAGAGTACTATCAAGATCCTGTTAAGGCCAGAAAGCCAAAAGGGCCAATCCTGGCTCCCATACAATCAATCACAGGCAACTAACTTTACGGCTTTAGGACTCAGTTTTTGAAAGTGTAACAGGGAGATCATGATTGGGCTTGCTCCACAGAGTTGGTGAGAATAAATCAGGTAACTTGAAGTCCATACGCAGAACCAGCATATGGCACAGGCTTGCACCATCATCTGTGGATGCATGATCTGCGGGCGTATGTGGTTTACCCTGCCATAAACACAGTCACCATGCCTGTCGCCTCCGTGCACCTTTGCTTTGTCTCTGCTTTTCCACCCCTTTCTGCGTCTTGTCCTCGGGGCCTATTAATTAGCATTCTATCACTCTAAAAAAACCCTGAGACAATGAACTGATAAAGAAGTAAGGTTTGTAGATTTGTGCTTCTAAAGTTTCAAAGCCCTCCTGCTTTGGGCCTTTAGGGAGGTAGCATATGATGTTAGGAGCATGTGGCAGGGGAAACCGCTCACCTCCTGTGCCATGAAGCAAAGAATGGAACTGGAGGCGATCAGGCTCCCTAAATCACATTCAAGAGCACAGCCAAAATGATGTAAGGGCTGCCCATGAGGCCTCCTAAATGTTTGTGGTACCCCTCAATACTATTGCCTAGGAGACCTAGATTTGAATACATGGACCTGTAAGTGGCGTGTAGCAAGCACACTGGACGCATGGCAAAACCGTCCTCACCCTCAAAGACCGACTTCAAATGCTGCCTTCTCCGGGAAGTCTTCCATGCTTCTTCATAGAATCCCACATTTATTTCATTAAAATATCTATCCTGGGGGCCAGGGGCATAGCTCAGTGGCATGGTGACTATCTGATTTCTGGTTCCAGGAAAAAAAAAAAAAAACTATCCTATGTTACTTTATTGACACTTCTAGAATTCATTGATCCTGCTTACAACAGGTACATACACATCAAGCAGCAAATGGTCAGATTTTTACTTATATAACATTTTATGTTTAAAAAAACACTTAAAACATATTAGTAGTACAAGGCACTTAATTTGGAAGTATGTTAAATTTTTATTTTCTCAACCCTTTTACTTCAAACAATAACAACAATGAAGACATTTATTTACCACTTCCCATGGACAGCTTGTGGCTCTTTTAGAATTTGACCCAGAAGAGTGTATGGAAAAGTAACTATGACAACAGGCAATAAAGTCTGTGTACTGTAAACCACCATCAAATAAAAAGGAAGGAGAATGGAAGGAAAGAAGGAGGGCAGGAGGGGGGAAGGAGAAAGAAAGAAGGAGGGAGGGGTGGGGAGGGACAGAGGACGCGGGAGGAAGCGGCTGGTGTAGTGCACTGTTTGCCTTACTAGGTTATTTTCACTGGAAACTTCTGAAAGACCCACAAAAGTGGCCAGATAGCTTTAATCGGCCCAAGGCCATCTGACAACACCAAAGGAGTGGACCTTTCATCCTCTTTCTTCCCACCTGCAGAAAATTCAGATCAGAGACAAGAGAATTTCTTTAAATAACATTTGGAAGCTTTATAGGGTTTTAAACCTTGAATATCTCTAAGAAAAACATTCGGTATGTAAAATATAGAAGAAAATTCATCAGTTAACCTGTGTTTCCAATCAGCCTCAAGGGAAAGATTTCCCTGTCAATAAAATTCTAATGGACAGGGGAGATGAAACTAAAGATATTTTCGGATTATGTCCCATGAGCCTTCTATAATGCTTTTAGGTATAATCTGGTATTCTTAAACTCTATTCCCATGTTAAAGATGAGGAAACAAATGCATAGACAGTTTTGGTAAGTTCTGTAAAGACATAAGACAAACAGCAAGTAAATTTGAGATTCATGATATGAACTAAATATCTGTGCCTCACTCTGCTTCTGATGTCTTAATACAATATTATTATACACAAATACATTTAATGTATCAGATTTACTGTTTATAAGTTCAGTTTTTTCTCTTTAGTTAACACCCATTCTATACCAACCTCATTTTGCTGAATCATTGAAATTTTTGATTGCTCCTCCCTAGAGCACCATGAAGACAATCTTGCCCTCTCTAGCCAATGAAAAAATTGTCAGGATATTGTGGGTAGAAATCTCTACTTCTTTAGAATCCACAAAATTATCTTTTCTGACTTCCCTATTTCCTTTTTAGTCTGGAGGAATGTTTCTCTTCATCTAATATTTTCCTCTGAATAGGCTGAGCCCAGGGATTCTTTGTATTAAGAAGCTGGACTTCCAAATGGCACTTAAAAATAATTAACAATCTGACTTCCTCATTCTACAGAATTGTGGCTGGCACAGCAAGGCAGCACCCGACATTATCAGGGACGTGTAGCCTGTGCTCCTCCCCAATCTCTCTAGCCCATCCCTGCTAAAACTTTATCTTCCAGGACTCTCTGAATGTTTGCACTTGCAAACTTTAGCTTAAGCTTCTAGGAACAGAAGCCAGGAAGGTTTTCTGGGACATTGTTGGCAAGTACCCTAATCCTCCCCAGAAAAAGACTGGAGCAGAGTAAGCAAACTGCAATTCTGGATGACAAAAGAAAAGTAACTTAGAGCAGAAAGGAGAGGGTCTCTTGAAACACCGTTCATCTGCTAACTTTCTCAATACAAAAAATTTACTCCCTGTCTCCTATACCTGAGTTTGTAGCCTGAAATACACACCTGCCTTCATGGAAACTTAATGGTTTTGTTCAACAATCTGCTTTGTACAGAGTAGGCCTTCCATGAATATGTACTTAATCAAATCATTTTACTGTTCTCAAGTAGGTTAGGGCAAGAATATTTGAGGTCAGCATCTGTGCTTAAACATAGGCAAGATTTTATTCTAGAATTTAGAATGTATCAGACTCATATGCACTAACAAGTTTGCCAATTCCCATCCTTGGAATTCCAAAGTATACAAAAAAGAAGACATATTTGACTAATGGCTAAATAATTAGTTCTCTGGGCCTTCAAACATGATTAAAGAGGGAGTCATTAGGAAGTTGTCACTTTGGGGCTGGGGATTTAGCTCAGCCGCATAAACGTCTGCCTTGCAAGCAAGCAGTCATGAGTTCAATCCCTGGTACCGATAAAAAAAAAAAAAAAAAGGAAGTTGTCACTTTATCCCAGATGTGCCACCTACACAGATAAAATCCACACAAAATATCAAAGGATTCTGAAAAGTTACCTGGGTAAAATCAGCAACTTGGTATTTCCTCTGGGTAATAGTGCTCTTGACTTGTCAATAAAAGAAGAGTTTATGCTCTTTGGTTCAGTTTTCAATGTAACTGAATGCGTGTATATCTGACCACGAAAGAGTAAATGGTAACAAGGAAGTGCTGTAAACACGGAAAGCTCTATAATGTGCAGATAGTTGAGAGAATTCATTCCACTCACAGGCAATTATAGGCTGTTTCTCTAAGAATTTTCTTTAATGCTGACTTTGCTACCAGCCTAACCTGGGTAAGCCACGTACTACCAGCTTTCCAAATAATTCTCCTTCCTTTTATATTTTAATGTTTTCTATGTGACTAAATATTTGAAAGATTGAGTCAGTTTGAGGTCTCTATTAACAAATATTGGGCTTGCTATATTTCAACTCCTAGGAAATCCATAACCTTTGATAAAAAATAGTTGGCTGGACTTAACAAACACGGTGTAGTAGGTAATGCTCATACCTGGCATACACTGATTACTTAACAAGTGCTGAACATTTTACAAGTCCCTTAAATATGATCTCTTCAGTTCTACAGTGATCTAGGGTTAGTGTGTGTGTGAGATAGAAATTTATAGCTATGGTATGACATCTTAAAAATTAAATTGCCCTGTTTCAAGTCATATAATATTGAAATAGGAGTTAAAAGTATTACATGTGAGTCCATTGTCTAATGCACAGTGTACCACTAAACCCAAGGTCTCACTACCTTTAAAACACTCTAAGGAGACTAGAGAAAACTCATGGTACTAAAATTTTAGATCAGGGGTAAAAAGATGCTTTGTTCCTGTACTTGCTAGAAGAAAGAAATATGTTCTACAGGAGGATTCATGACAAAAGAAGCACTTTGATTCAGAGCAGGTAATCCCAACTTCCACCAACATTAACCTCAAGCTGCTCCCGTGGCTGTGGGGTGTTGCTGAGCACTGAAGGTGCACTCAGAGTGCTTTCATCTAATACTAATTTTAAAGCACTTAATTAGAACCACCTAATTGTACTTTATGACTCCTATACCCCATCTGTCATTTTATCATCGCTGAGACATGAGGATTACTGAGGCTTTTCTGGGAAAAAATAAAGAAGGGAATATGAAATCTAAAGTTTCTGTCAAGTTTTGGAAAATAATAGTTGCAAAATATCTCATGCAAGGAAATGATTTAGAATCATGTACATCTGAGGACTTTAAGCCAGGGAATAGAGAGAGAAATTGTTGCAATGGAAAGTCAAATGCAAGTGCTGAAATGTTTCAAAGTTTGGAGCAGGTCCCCAGAACAAGGGGCTGGGTTGTCCTTTCATGTGCAAATGCACATTGGGCATTCATAAATTGAGGATACTGAAAGAAGCAAGCTGGGGAAATATGGAAACTTCAGGCTCGATAAACAGTTTTTTTTTTTTTAACAGATGAGAGAGAGAGAGACAGAGAGAGAGAAAGTAAAGCAATTCTCAAAATATCTGTAACTTTACCTATATCTGGTCAACTGGGAGCGCTTATTAGAAATGCAGTTGCCTGGATTCTATCTTCAGTGTTCAGAATCTGAGCCTCTGGAGGATGCCCCACAAAACTAAACCCTTAAGCAGAACACCCCAACAGAACCTGATGCACAGTAAATTCAGAGAATCTCTGAAACAGAGGAGACTTAGAATATTTACTGACTGGAATGCCTTGTGCCAAATCATGTTAGTATGAGTGACAAGGTGTTCAAGTCCAGTATTAAATTACTGAACAGTTATGTTTCATCATTAAGGGCAATTTTCCCATGAGGAGCGATTCTTACGCAAGAAAACAGAAGAAAAGTTCAAGAGTAAGAAGCCAAATCTGCTGCTGGTATTAGACATCATTTGCTAAGTAACCACTGCATTGAATCCAGCATTCTTGTACTATTATACCTTTGATAATTCTCAGTCCTCGCTCCTTACTCAATGCTCCTTTGTTCTCCAAGACAAGTATTTGTCAAGCATTCCCATATAACAAGCACAGTACTTTATCCACATGAGTTCGCATAAATTTCACAACAACCTTTTGAGACAGTTTGGTATCTGCCCAATTTTGCAGGTAAAGCAGTTAGGAATTAGAAGAGGTAATTCACTAATGTATTACCACACTTAAGAAACTATACCCCATGGACTCAAATCTAGTTCTTCTAGATTTCTATATAAAGGTGAATTTTCTCCCAAATATAAGTTCTTCACCTCTGTACTTCTTTTCTCATCCTAAGCTGTATACCACTGCAGAAATTTCACCATCCAGAATTCTCTTTTGGGAAAGAGAGCGATGCTTCCCCATAGTTCCAGAATTCTTCTGTTACATGAAAATACTAATGAATAGGGCATAGTAGGTATCAATTTTTAAAACTATTATGGTTCAGAGTAGTCAATAGATCTTCTAAAACTGGTTAAACTTGGTGATGGAAAATAGTCTTCACAGGACTGATATGTTTGAGCAATACTAGAGCCAAATAGGCCAGGCTACAATGGAGGGGTGGCAAAAAAAGGTCACCCTGTCCCTGAGGGAAGTTTGAAGGATCTGAATACGTAATGTCCAATGGAATGGAGCTGCCTGCGGATGAAAATGTTAGTCCGCAAATGTGCACCCTATGATCTACCTAGAGGTGGTCCCAGTTATAGTAGTGTTGTCCTCTAAAACAATCATTAAAGACTTGGGCATGAGGTTTGACTCTGCCATATTCCAGGGGGTTAATTTTGACCCAATTTGGTCCCTGCTGTTGTAATCCTTGACTAATTGCCATGTTTCTTTAAGGTCGAAGGCCATTGCTAACAGTCCTAAGAGAGTCCATGGTCTCAGAATGTGTAAGAAACCACTGGAATAAACAGTCCAATCTTGAGTCTGGTTCTTTAAGGGAGGTTTTCACTATGATTCTATTGATTATAACTCACATAGTCTTTCAGCTTTATCTCTTATAGCTATGTAATCTTATCTCTCTTATATCACCTCCAGTTGCCATCCAGACACTACTAGAAGTAATCCATTATTTGCTATTTCAGAGCCTCATCTGTTTAAACTCCATAGCACATGGCATTACCAAAAGCAAAACAAAACAAAAAGCCTACAAGGAGTCTCAGATTTTTTCAAGTTCTTTAAACTTTATTTATAATATAGAAAACTTAATTCTCCACAAGGGCTACCATCCAATATAGCTAAGGAAAAATACAGATTATAGTATTATTGTTAGAAAGAATTAACAGAACACCCAGAAAAGCTCAACTGGTAGATTGGATAGCCATGTCTGAGTCCTGCTCAACTCACAAGTAAACATACAATCTTGGGTTTAGAGTCTAGCTTGAGATTCCATACCTGAGTTTAATATCCATTGTTTAGTGTGTGATGATAAAAAATGCTAATGTGCATAAATATTTATTATAAAGCCACCACAAAGTAAAGACTAAATAAGTGGCAGTAACACTATTAAGAAAAATAAGTCAGAGGCTGCGGATTTAGCTCAGCAGCATTAAGCACCTGCCTGGCAAGTGTGAGGTTGAGAGTTTGATCCCTGATACCAAAAAAGAAAAAAAAAAAGAAGAGAAAAGGAAGTCCAAGGAAAATAATGTTTCTTTCTTATATCCTTCTCTGAGTTAAATGTTTCTAACTACTTACTAGAAAGAATTATAGAATATATGTGCACAATAGTCTCATTTCTCTACAATATATTTTATAAAATATTCAATAATAATTTTATAAAATATTCAATAACATTTCAAAACATGTTAGAATAGGAGGAAAATTATCCTAGAAATCTCACCTAATCTTTCTCAATTTCCTTATCCATCCAAAAGTAGTGAACAAACCTATTAGCATTGTGCAGATAAATTTGCTTCACATATAAAATACATTATATATTATATGAGGCAGTATAAATTTATAGTATTTTACTATCTGAAATAGAAGTAATTGAAGGTGAAGAAAATGTTTTTAAATATGAGAAGAAAGAGCACTTAATAACCTCATCAAAAAGGGTCATTTCTGTCTAATTTTATCCTTATGACTGCAGGTCAACTTCCACCAACTTTTTCAACTTATCAATGACTATTATGAATTACGAGATTAAAAATATATTAACTGCTGGAAAAAAAGAAACCATTACTATTACAAGATGTCATTTCTTTATAATATAGCTCTTTGGGTAAGTTTGGTGAAAAGGAAACCACCTGGACTGCTAAAGAATCTTGTCTGGCAGGCCCCACATTTAGCATTCTGGAGTGGAAATTTGAGGAGTGTTCATTTTCCAAAATAAGACTACAGTGCCTGAAGTGTAGTGTGGAAATAACATTAAAATGACATGGACTTTTGCTTGCAATTTCATATTGGGTGAGACACAAGAGATTGGTCCACAAGAGATTTTATAAGCACAAATTTGAAATTTAATTTATTAGTTAGACTTTGTGTACACAGTGGAACCTGACAAAGTGAGTATATCTATTTATGTTCTTACCAAACTCTTTCTCTCTCTCTCTCCTCTCTCTCTCTCAGTTTCTTTCTCCATAAAGACTGCCTTTCAAGTATACATATAATACAGGTACAATTTGATGGTGTTTTAGTAAATCTTGGGTAGAACTCACTTTGCCAAGCTGATCACAATATTAAAGCCTGTACTTTAAATCCAAATGTGTATGTATTATAATTTATTATCGAAATAGGTAAAATATTTTTATACTGTCACTATTTATAGGAGGCACAATTTTCCTAGAAGAGAAAGAATATTATTAACATGAAAATTAGAAGGTATAAAGACTAAAAAATATAGCACAGTAGTTAAAACAGCAGGTTTTGAAATCATACTGCCTGTTTATAAATCATGCTCTGTACTGTACTTGGTTGCTGTATTAATTTGGGAAAGTCCCACTCACACTCCAGGTCTCTCAACTTTAAATCTGTATCTACCTACAAACTTTTGATGAAAGTTGAAGATGTAGTCATTAAACCGAGTGATTAACCATAAAGCATACTAAAGGCAATAATACAACCAGTAGAATTTATGTATGTGTATGAATCCTGTGTAACCAATGTTTTATGTTACTTCTCCTTTCCAGTGAGAAGACCATACATTATTTAACTTTGCTCAGTCTTGCATTTTTAGCTAGTGTCTATTTTAAATCTAGAATAATTTCTTTTAGGAACAAAGGTAAAGTTAATACCCAGTGTTGATTTGTTCAGTATGCACATCGGTATGTTTTTATACACATTGTTTATTACTACAATTTTCACAGTCAAATTTCAAGTCAGAAACACTATGTCTCTCTGTATCTCTATTTTTTCTTTGTTTTTCTGCATCTCTACTCCAAGCACTACCTTGAAATTATGTTGTGTTCTCCAGGTAGGTTTTTCTTTAAATAGTAACAGTCCAATCTTAGAAAAGACATATTCCTGCTTATGTGCCAACTTTATCTTACTGCTTATTGTGTAGTCTGAAAATTAAGAATGATTTTTACTAAATAACTAGGAAAAAATCAAAGAACATTTGAAGGTGGAGAAAAATATTTCCTGACTCTTGAATCTCACATTTCAATATTCATAAATAAAGGACTGCTAAAACACAACCATGATCATTCCTTCACATATGGCCTATTGTTTGTAGCTGCTTTTACCCCTTAAAACTGCAGAGATAAATTACAACAGGAATCATATCACCCACAAAGCCTGAAATATTTGGTATTCATGTCTATCTCTGTCTATTTTAATTATTCCAAAAGAATAGAACATTGTAATTCTAACAAGATCTTGTACTGAAGAGTATACTGAAAAAATATTTTCCCACACCTAGGCAACACGGAAAACAAACTAGTTCTTTTGTAACAAAAAAAAAATTTTTTAAAGATTTTCGTCATAAAAATTTTCCCAAATTGGCCAAGGATTTAGCTCAGCAGCCTAAGCACCTATCTGGCAAGCACAGGTTGTGAGTTCGATGCCTGATACAAAACAATTTTCCCAAATTGTATTATAGCAATGGTTTGACCTTAATTATAAATTAAGTGAAAACTAAATCTGCTTTTTCTATTCTAAATACTAGCTGGCTTTCAAGTTAGAAATTTAATCCACTGAGAACAAACCCTCTGTTTGGGCAGTCAATAACCTGTCTAATAACTGCCAGCCTAACATGGCTTCTGTAAAGTCGTGTGGGAAGTTTGTCCTGCCTTTTTGGATACCAACTGAAAACCATTGATTCAGTTACTACTCTCTTCCAGGGATTAGTGTCAGCTGTGAGAATATGAGGATGAGCAGGAAAGCTAGGTTGTGGAATTCAAAATATAAGAAACAAACGAATACATAAGGAAATGATAAAACACGCTATAAAAACACAAACTATAAAGTACTGTATGATTGATTCCATGTTTTGTATGTATCTAGTGTGGTTAAATTCATGAGAAAAAACCGAAAGGTATTGCTAACAAATAAAGACAGAAAAATAATTATTTAATAGATATATAGTTTCAGTTGTCCAAGATGGGTTCTGGGGATAGATGATTATCGGGTTCTGTCTTAGATCCCCGATCTCCCAAACAAGTGTATGGTGGAGGTTAAATAAAAAGAGATAAGTTGTATGATATTTTAGGGCTCCGGGAGGGTCAAAACTCTTTTATTAAGCTCGAGACTTCTAGGGTTAAGACAAAGGATTCTCTGGATCAGTCCACTTATATTAGGACCAAGGACAAAGGGCAGAGAAACTGAGGAAAGTGCAGGCAATGAGCAGGACCTTGGAGTCACTTCAAGGAGGTCTCCAAGTCATGAATCAAGTCAATTAGTAGAACTGTCTTATCATGAAGACAAAATTACTCCATGTAGGAGTAATTTTTGCAGTTGCAGTCTCTACCTAGTTAATTGGGGTTGGAGCCAAGGTCCACAGCTGTGGCTTTATCTTGCCCTTTGAGATATCTCTGGCCTCAAAGACCCCCACAGGCCTCAGCCAGGACCAGTGATTCATAGAGGTTCACTTACTATGAATCAGCTCCTGTCGCCAGGCACGGGGCCTAGTCCTATAACAGACTCACAGATTTAGAAAGCCAATTAGTAAAGTCTAAATCCTGCTCAAAGCTGCTTCGTAGTGCTCTCCAACAGATGATGGTTAGAGTTGCATAACACGAATGTACTTAATGCCACTGGTCTATGCATGTAAAAGCAATTAAGATGCTAACTTTCAAATTAGGAGCATTTGACCACAAAGACATAATGGGAAAGATATTAGATAGGATATATAATTCTAAAGATTTCTCTAAATGGGAAGGCCAAAAGGATGACTTCCCTATTAAAAAGTGCAGTCCATTTCTCAATAGGAACATTAGAACACTAGATACTAGAAAGCAATGAAGAAAAATGGACTCATACTTCCATGCTAAGGTTATTCTCAATTTATATTTACCTAATGTTTAATAGTGGTGGCTGCTATATATGAGTTTTTTTTTTAATTTTATTTTAAATAAGTCATTCATTCACATGGTCTGAAAATCAGAATGTCAGTAAATGTATATGGTAAAATATTCTCTTCCAGTGTTCACTTCCATGTCGGCAGTTTGTTCCCATTGCTTTTAATCTGCCACCATCATTGGAGTTTCCTGTGTAATCCCGAGTATTTCTATGCCTACACAAACAAATGTGAGTACGTACTCTCTCTTCTTTTCTTCCCTCAGTACTTAGTTCAGACGAGGTGAGTAGGTAAACTTGCTGACATCTAACAGGAAGGTTGAGACACGAGGCAGAAAAACACTGCTAGCAAGGAAAGCCCCAAGGCAGGAACCGGGGTCCTGAGTTTCAGGGTCAGAATGATAGATAATAAGAATGTACAAATATTTCCAAAAATGCTAGAAAAAAGAATTTAGAATATTTTCACCACAAAGAAATGATAAATACTTGAGTATGTAACTATTCTTATCAGTTTAAACATTCCACAAACGTTGCATGAATTCCATATATGTATGTTTTATGAGTCAGTTTAAAATATAATAAAATAACATAATGAAGGCCAGAGTACTAAATATACGAGTGAATAAGGAGAGTGTAGCAAACAAAGAAAAAACAGAGGAAGAGAGCAGTGATTTGTCCTATAGTTTCTAGTAGTTGATAGATATCCAAGCCTGTCTTTAATGAGAACTTGCTTGGCATAGTAGCCATCCTTACTACATTCTGTAACAGCCATTATGACAGTCTGATGTCAGGAAAGGCATCTCACCAATGCTGCAACCCACATGGTTCTTGAAGTTCTTGGGGTGAAGGGTTATGGGAGGATGAGAAAATAAAGAAGCAACAAAAGCTAGGGTCAGATGGTGCCCTTACTCTCCTGATGGGAGAAAAGGAATTGCAGCTTCACTGTTAAGGGCATTTATTTATACATTTTAGCAACTTAATGTCATATGACACCCCATTGTCCTAGAAACCCATTGTTTGGAATTTCTTGGGCTTCCCTGAGTATTCTTTGTTCTTGGGATGGCCATGCCCAAGCCCTGCATGTATGGTCAATGTCCAGCTTTAACAGCTCCCAGTATATCTCTATTTTTGTTTTGTTACAGCACAGGATGGGTGGTCAGTTGAAGATGGAGGAGCTGTGTTTGGAGAACTCTGTAGATTTTTTTTTAACCCTTTTCATTTGAAGTGCAGTCCAAGGATTTTAAGTCTCTGCACTTTGTAATTTAAATCCTTTACAGTTCATCAGTCCATAACAGTATTCTGTTACCAATGTAGCCAGAAATTGTCAGAAGATGTTAGTCATTTGAGCTTCTTTTATAGCTAACATGTACTACGACTTTATATTATACATTTTGCAGTTATACTTTGTGTTGGATGCCCAAGACCGAGTTAAGGTGAGGCCTGTATTAAGTATAATCAATCTTGTATTATCTATCAAGGTCAGTTAAGACTTCTTAGGGATATCTTGGATCATACAGAGCACCTCTTAGCTCTTCTGTCAGTGTCAGCCATCTGGATAAATTATGACTATTGTTTGAGTAAGTGGCTTTCTATGAAAGTTCTGGAGAATTTTCATCCTGGTGACTCTCCTTAGACACATTACACACCAATAATCACTATACTCAGAGTACAGGATGCTGTAGGAGAGGTTCTCTTATTTTCTGGGTCCTCATTGACCTTGAAGGACTAGGGCCAAAATATTGACTATCCTCTTAGCCCATCTATCTCTCTAATAGTTGATCTCTAAACCTCAGTTGGTGCATATGCAAAAAGAAAAGATTGATAACAGTACAGTGTGGTAGTGGCAGTAAGCTTGACATAACCATCTGATCTAAAAGAAAAGCATCTTAAAGCATAACATAGAACCTTTACTTCCTACTCACCATAAATGTGTTAACATTTGAAAACCTATAAACTATTAACAATTACATATTTTATGCAGAAAATTAGAAACAAAAACTGTACCTAATATTATAGCATGACAATCATGTTAACATCTTGTAACATATTTGAATGTGCATTTTTGACATAAGAAACATTTTTTTGTCAGTCATCTCTATCTAATACATAAGAAGCATTTGCTTAACTTGATTATCTTTAGTGGAATGTACATCTCACAAGTTTTTGTTAAAGGTAGAGGTATGAATCTGGAACAAAATCCTGTCACCATAAACAATTATTGTTTTATATTTTGGAAAACCTGTACATCGAGAAGCACAAATACATTAATATACCATAAAGTTAATAATAATTAATTGTCATAGCCATATGAAAATCTTTTATCAGAGTTAGAAAATTTAATTTTTTGATGATGACCAATGTGAACATATTGCAATAATATATTTTAACAACTCTAGTTGGGATATCTTCCATGGAGCCATGGAGATCATTGGGACCTCCATCAATGAACAAGAACTGATTAATGCTACCAGGCAGCAGCTATCTTATTCATCAGTTGGAGTCCTGTCCAACATATGTAATTATCTTAATAATAATTTTTGGTGACTTATGAAAAACCCAATCATAACATTTAACATATTATTTATGAACAATAAGAGATACTCATCTCATAATAGACAATATATGTAATATTTACACAACTAATTTCAGCATCATTGTGACTAGCTAGGAAGCCAGATGGCAGAATATTTTTAAATCTATGACTCAAATAAACATTGATTAAATGATCAAAAATGCAAAAGAAAGAAAAGAGAAAAATTGTTGAGCTCAAATGAAAAGAACAGCTCTACACAGAATGGACAAAGAGACAAACATGGACAGACAATCTGTAAGACTGGAACAGACAGACAGACAAACACACAACTTATTAGTGTCTACAAGAACTAAGTTTCCTGGGGACTATTTATACATTTGTATCATCTCTCTTTGCTGAACCAGTTTGCTTCCTACACCCTGAGTTCTCAGTGCTAGCACACTTGTTAACCTCCAGCACCCCCTGCCATCAGGGCTTTTCTCAGGTCCTCTGTAGGATTCTGGGCACTCTCGTAAGGGCACTTGTGCTTTTGACTCAACAGATTCTCAACAACCACTTGAAAACAGATACACAGGCAGACAAACATCCTACAAAATCAGAGTGCACTCAAATATATTTTTTAACCAAATTGAATTATAATAATTTTTTACAAATTTAGAATATATAACTATAAATTGAGTAATCAGAATTGTTGTAGGTCAATTAGCAGAGATCTCTTTTAAAAAGGAGGACAAAATCTTATCTTAACATATATTTATAATTAACATGTATTTTTGTATTTTATCTTAAAAATATTAGCAACTTTTGTGTCTCTCTCTTTTCATGTAACTTTCAGTTTGGTTATCAATTTAGACCTTTGGTTTTGTTTTTTGGTTACAATCTCCTGGGCAACCTGGGTCAGTTTTTTCAATTTGTTCCAGGTCTGGTCTGGCCCCATCCTTGTCTATCAGTTTTGGCATGGTTTCTGAGACATCACTAATCATAGGACTGAGAATCAGTCTCTTGAGAGGAGGACTCAACTCTTTCTCTGGGTTTGGGTACATGATACAGCAGTGCAGCATGTTCTGGCACCCAGATAGTCCATTTAGCATTTCCTAGAAAAACTTAAGCTCATCCTTCCTCCAGATTAGCCCTGGATTGGGTGCTTTTATTATCCAGTATAAAGGTCCTACCAGAGGACTCTTTTTAGCCTTTACTTGATTGCATTGTGTTGTGGTAGTTTCATCTTTATTAGCATTGGAAAAATTTTAATGGTATATATTGCCAAGTGAAATCTATTATAAGGTGAACTCACTCATTTGTTTTTGAAATTTACATTATGAGCACATTTAAAATTTTTCAGACCTAAGGATTATAAGGAATGTTTGTGGTAAGAGCCTCATGTACAGAGAAAAAGGCTGCACTTTTTACTTAGGCACCAAGAGCTCTTGCTTGACCTCTTTTGCTCTGGCTTTTCTCTCCCCACCTTGGGATGGTTGATGTGGCTGGCTGGCATGCAGACAGGCTCCAGGGCTCTTTGGGCAGTGCCAAAATCCCAGGCCACCTAGGGAAACTCACACACAGCCAGTATTGCCATCAGCTTACTCCAAGCCCTGGGTGCCCAGGTTGTGCTCCCACTCTGGCCTGGAGAATCCACTGCCCAATAGCAGGTGGTGCTGATGCCTTGTAAATTTTGATGCATAAAGCATGCTCACAGGTGATGGGAAAAACAGGTGTGGCTGGGGTGTGCCTGAGCTGCATCTCTCCTTCCCAGCCTTGGGCTGAGTTTTGTGGCTGGCCATTAAAACGCTTGGCAGAACTCCCAGGGGAGTTCACTCCCTAGCATGCAGGAGACAGGACAATTTGGACTTTGTTCCCTCCATCTGCCCACTGCCATGTGCATTGGCAAGCAAACACCAACTCTGGTGTAGGTCCCACCTCACCAAGCTAGGCTGGGCCAGGCCACCATGGGGACAACTTACACCATTTATAGGTATTTGTGAAGGCAAAATCCTGAAATGGTTGCTCATCCCTTAAAGGAAGTCTCCTCCATCCCCTTCTGGCTGCTATTCTAAACTGATCATAAATTTGCAACTCAAAAGCATGTGATTGATAGTGAATGCTCGGTTTATATGCCTCCAGGTTAATGATTTAGCACTTCTACCAGGATGAGAGACACTACTTACACCCTGTAGATCTGCAGTTGCCACAGTCGGAGGCCATGCCGTAGGCCAATAGCATTGGGCAATAACTGAAGCATTTGTTCCTGTGTCTAAAATTAGCCCTTTAAAAGTTTTCCCTTTAATTATCAATTTTGTCTCAGGGCAAGCCTACTTAATCTGTCGAACCCAATAAGTATCAAAAGACCCAAAACTCTTGGATCTCTCTTTATTTATAGATTTTCCAATTTTTGTCAAAGCAAGAATAACCAGTTGAGCAGATTGAGAATCTGGGATGATCTGAACAGTGTTTTCAGTAGATTGAAACTTAACTTTGATTTCCCCTGCATAATCAGCATCTATGACACCTGGCAAACCTGGAGACCTTTTAAAGTGAAACTGCTGCAGCCTAGTAGGAGACCCACTGCTCCTTGAGGCATAGACTCCAGTAAGAGTTGTCATACTATAACTATAAAGCGCCACCATACTGTTCTGTATGCGCTGTCACCCTGGTAACCTGTTTGCTGTGTTAACCTTTGTTCCCTTTGCAAAGGACAATTGTCAGTCGACCTCGAGTTACCTATATTCCTCTCGACCTTTGTTCCCTTTTTGTAAAAGATAGTTGATCCTGAAATTAATGGACAAAGGACTGTAAATTCTTGTAAAGAAGAAAATGACTGGCCACCAACTGCAAAACTTCTCTGTCCTCAGGCAAAGGGAAACAAAGATCTTCTTTATTTACTTTGTGATTATTTTTTCTATAAAAGTCTGTCAAAATTTTAAGCCAGTTACACAGTTTTGCAAACTCCAATTGCACTGTGTTGCTGGTGCCAGGATAAATGAAAGCACTCCTTTTTCTTTAAAAAGACGTCTTGCCCAATTTTTTGGACAACATTTTGGGGTCTTGTTTTTGGGATGCATCAAGAATAGCTTGAGGAGTTAGTATGAGTCTAGAGGAGGTGTTATGGGCAGCCAAGTTAATTAGAAATATTGTAAATATTCAGACAAGGATAGGCCCACAAAGGAGCCAGTGCAAAAGACCAGATATCATGCAACTTCAGAGGAGAAAGACACCTCCCCTTTGGCCATATCTCAAGCAATACAAAACAAATGCAGGGGCTGGAGGTTTAGCTCAGCGGCATAAGCACATGCCTTGCAAGCAGGCAGTCGTGAGTTCGATCCCCAGTACCGATAAAAAGGAAAAAGACAAAAAAAAAAACCAAAAACAAAACAAATGCAACCACACTCTCTGTATAAACATCACAGATTGATATTCTCAATAGCTATCATTCATCTTGAGGAAGCCAGAAGGAGTCACTAACTCAACCCCTATAGGAAAAGGCCCTGTTCTCTATTCATGCGCAATTGCTACGTGACTCACTTCCCCATTGGCTCCTGGTTTGATTAATTTTACCTGAGCAATTATACTTGATAGGATTATTTCCAAAAGATGAAAAATATTTCCAAAAGATGAGAAGTATAAAACAAAAAGCGGCCTTTATTCTGAGAACATGGAGAGAGATGGCCAGCACCCCCCACCGCTGGTGACCAGAGATCTCTCTGGTGGACACGCGGACACGTGGCGTGGGGGGGGGTATGTAAATAGCCTTGGTTTGGGGTGGAACCTAAGGCGGACATTAGGGATGCACAGGTAGCCCATTGGTCCTAGGTTTGGCGCCATAGGCAAATTCCCAGGTGCGGGAAGATGGCGTCACAGGTAAATTCCTAGCGGCAGGGGAGATAGGAGCTTCCTGGTTCCGGTTGAGGCTTTCCTGGCTACAGAATCCTGTCTGGGCCAAAACCCTTTCAATACTCACACTTGTAATCTTATTGACTGACCATAGTTCTGTCCCACCTATCTTGTTACCATTTTTCTCCACCTTGGGCTCACCTCACCTCATGGTTTTGTTTCATAAAAATTTCTAGAGAAGGTGAGGTCCTTACCAACCCACTAGAATCTCTTCTGTCTGTCTTGGACAGAAGCTTTTTTTCTCTCAATAAATATTCTACTCTTAACCTCCATTGTTTCTAAAATTTGTTTTATTTTAGAGGACACAAACTCACACTGGACATTTAGTAAGTTGGGAGATTCTTCCCCCTGTATTAAAGGTGAAAGGATTTTGCTCTGGATACTGCAGTGGTGGGAGGCAGGGAGGAGGAACCAAGGGGCTCTATCTTGAGGTCATCTTCCCCGCCTCTAGGCAATTTACCTGCGGCACAAAATGAATTCCAATGGGCTACTTGTGCATCAGTAAATGCCCCTTAGGCACCACCCCAGGCAAAAGCTATCTGTATGCCCCCACACCACATGTCCAGCAGAGAAAAGCCAGACCTCAGTGGTCATGGGGTTCTCTCTCCACGTTCTCAGGATAAAGGCCACTGTTATTTCATATTTCTATCTTTTTAGCCACGCCAAAAATTCTATCAAGAGGGACTGAGGTCTAAGCCTCTGCTGTTGCTCACCAGAGGTCAGAAATGCACTTAGTGGTATAAAGCTGGGGAGGAAAGTGCTCCATTGTTCAGTGGGGCAGAGGGCTCCATAGAGGTTTCCTGGAATGGGTCAGCCTTCCACATCTGTTTTGGACTTGCATTAATTTTCTCAATGATATCTTCCTTGCCACTCTGTACAGATACTGAAAAGTTTTGCTAAAGAGACAAACTGTCCCCCACACATGGAGCAGAACAGCTTTTGGCAAAATGCCTCTGCCCCCTCATTGAAAACAAGCAGCTTTGCGTGTTTTTCTTTCCTTTGGGCTGTGAGCTGATGAAGTTCAGTAGCCTGGTAGATATGTTGAAACCCCTCCATGTATTCTTCTGCCCATCTGGCTTCTCTTAGTGTCAGTTGTGAGACAGAGAACATAGCTCTATTCCCTTAACGGCAGAAGTTCAAACCCACGACACAGCAAAATTTGTCTGAGCTAAAAAGTTAGGGATTGCTGCTTGTGGCTCAGTTAAAAATATCAGGTGTTTTAAAACAGAATTTGCAGCATATATCTCCTCTTTGGGGCAACTGTTATTCCCCATCTCTTCTTTCTTATCTAATTGAGCAAAGCCAGAGGGCTTAAATCTAATTGGGTGTCTGTTGTTCTGCCATCTTTTATTTGTTCAGGACTTGATTTTAAAATATTGCTCTGAGCTAATTCCCTTGTGGTTGTTGTCTCAACAAGCTTATAATCATTAAGATACTTCCTAATCAAAATCCACAAAATAAAAGTAGATACTGGAATCAAGCATCCATATACATTTGTGATTCTTTAGAATTTGTTTGTCCCATAATTATGCCATTGATGAAATCAGTATATTTTTTTTTTCCTGGGGAAAGGGTTTCTCACAAGTCCCTTTATAACTGTGGCCCTAGAGAATAAGGTTGTGTTTCAATGCCCCAGTCTTTACACCTGATGAAGCCAATATCGATACCATCAGTGATGAATATTGACCATTGCCAATTTACTTCTCCGCACAGCTATATACACATACAAAGTGTCTGCTCGCCCTCTAGTCTCTTACTCAGTCACTGATCAGGTGCCAAATATCACAACCCGCATGGCTCTTGAGGTTCTTGGGATGAAGGACTGCTAGAGGGTGAGAAAATACAGAAGAGACAACCTGGGATCGGGGGGAGTCCTTACTTTTCTGATGGGAGGAAAGGAAATGGCCCCTCACTGCCGGGGTGTTTGTTTATACTTTTCAGCAACTTAATGTCATCTGACACCCCATTGTCCTCGCAACTCACTGTTTAGATTTTCTTGAGGCCAGGTGTTCTGTGGGCTGAAGCAGCCCCTTCACATGGCTTGCCCTGGGTGCTGTTTGTTCTTGGGATGGCCATGCCCCAGGTTGCATGTGTAGTCAATTTCCAGCTTCAATGGCTCCCAACAATGGACCACCACTTATTCCAGGAAACTGTCACCTCTGGAAAACGTCAGATCTAAGTTGGGACACTCCTCACTTTTGAAGTTTACCTGGCTGCTCATTCTTCCTGGAAGCCAATTATGGAAGGCTAACTTTGCCTGAGACCAAGTGGAAAATTGCCCTGTTTCCTGAAACCATGCTATGATAAAATGCTTCCCTGCCAAGTAGTGTGTTTCCTTTCATTATTCCATAAAATGTACTCTTCTTTCTGCAGCCTTAGAATGCCTACGAATGGTGATGACAGATGAATTTCATTGCCCGGTTTGGAATACACAGCCTTAGTTGTTGTTTGACTTTGACTCAGTTTTGTGTCTGGCAGTATGACAGTTACAGTCTTGGGGACTATCACAGGGCCCTTTCTGGGCTGTTTCCAGCCTTCCCTTCTGGCCCCAGTGCTGAGCATCCTTCCTCTGCTGTACTTCTCTGCCATTCTTCCCCATGCACTAAAACTTCTGAAACTTTGCCCAAAACAACTGTACTCCTGTAAATTATGTCTGTCACAGCAAAGGAAAGCAGACCAATATACACAAAGATAAACCTGTGAAACTTCCAATACTTTACTTACATAGCTTTCTGATAGAATTTCCATAAAATGATTTTATGACTCAACATACATATTTTGATAAGTTATGATTTCTTTTAATAAGTATATTTTTAAATGAGTGAATCATTATTAACAGTCAGATATTATGTGCCCAGTGTATTTCTTTAAAATATTGTGAAGGATTAAAACAATGATAATGTATAGTGCATAATATCACCCAAATTATATGGTTCTGTGATTGATTTTCAGATTCTCTATTATCATTTTCATTGTAAGTCATCTTCACCCCCATAATTTTCCTTGCTTGTAAGTTCTTACAAGGTAGTCATGTTGAAATGATGAGACTCTTGAAATTTTTAATTTTCTTAAAAGTTTTTAAAAGTCAGACCTGGTACTGCACATCTGTAATCCCAGCATACAGAGGAGTAGAGCAGAAAAACTGATGTTTGAGGCCAGCCTGAGTTACATACCAAGAGGCTGTATCAAAAAAGAAAAAAAAAGTTTTAAAAAAGCAATGCATAATTACAAAAATTTAAAAACAACATAAAAAGCAGCCTGTGGGAACTTTCTCCCTGACCTGGGGACCCAGGCTGGTTCCCCACTGGACCTGGGGACCAGGCCAGATCAGAGACTGTGGCAGCAGTGGCTGGGAGCTCTGCCCAGCCAGTGGGAACTTTCTCCCTGACTTGGGCACCAGGCCAGTTCCCCACTGGACCAGAGACCAGGCCGGAAGGGTGAGTGTAACAGCAATGGCTGGGAGCTCTGCCCAACCTGTGGGAACTTTCTCCCTGACCTGGGGACCCAGGCCGGTCCCCTGGACCAGGGACCAGGCCAGATCAGAGACTGTGGCAGCAGCGGCTGGGAGCTCCGCCCAGCCTGAGGAGACACTCTTCCTGGCCTGAGGAGCAGGCCATACTTCCATGCTGGGTCCAGTGAGTGGGGCCATTGTAGGGTACCCCATCCCAGGCTGGTGGATCTCTCTCCCACGCCTGGAACAACACTTGAAGCTCCCAAATACAGGAAAATGACAAAACAAAAGTCCAAAATGCAATCTCAAACATCCAGCCCATCCCAAGAAGCCAAGGAGCCATGTGCATAGAAGAAAACAATACCACATGACTGAAATACCTGAAATAATGGTAACTGAAATAAAGAAGCAAGTATGGGAAGCCTTAAAGGAATTCAAAGTAGAAATATTCTCTCAAATGAAAGAAGAATTGATAAAAGAAATGAAGCAGATGCTAAACATAGCTAAAGAAGATGCAGTTAAAAAATTGGAGGAACTAAACAAAAAGATAGAATCCCTGGATGAACAATATAAGAAACAAACAGAATACATAAAACAGATGCAAAGAGATATACAGGAAATCAAAAACTCCATCGAAAGTTGTAAAAACTGCCTCAATGAATGTGAAGATAGAATCTCAGACCTTGAAGAAAAGATTGCAACAAGTGAACAGGAAAGAAAAGATCTTTTAAAAATAACAAGAAATCAGGAAATAACAATTCAACACCTACAGGATGACGCAAAGAGAAACAACATACAGTTGATAGGGATACATGAAAAAGAAAGGGACAACATAAAGGATGTCAAGAGGATATTTAAAGAAGTAATAGCTGAAAATTTCCCAAACATGAGATTGAAAACTGATATCAAGATCAATGAAGCATATAGAACTCCAAATGGTCACAACCAAAATAAATATACACCCAGACATATAATGACCATCCCAGAAATTGAACAAAAGAATAGAATATTAAAGGCTGTCAGAGAGAAAAGACAGATCACCTATAAAAGAAAACCTATCAGAATTATAGCAGACTTCTCAGCACAAACAATAAAGTCAAGAAGAGCATGGAGTGATGTATTTCAGATCCCAAAGGAAAATGATTTCCAACCTAGGCTGATGTACCCTGCAAAACTGTCCTTCAAATTTGATAGAGAAATAAGATACTTCCATGACAAAGATCAGCTCAAAAACTTCATGATCACCAAGCCAACCCTGCAAAGAATACTGAAAGACAGCCTAGATACATTTAGGAAAAAACCACCAACCAAAGCAGACAGTTGAACAGAGCAGAAAGATAAAGATGCAACAGCAGAAAGATAATGTCAACAATAAACCAATTTATAACAGTTCTTACTATTAATGTAAATGGTCTCAATCCACCAATTAAAAGAAACAGACTGGCAGAATGGATCAAGAAACAAAATCCAACCATATGCTGTCTACAAGAAACCCATCTAACTAAAAAGGATACTCACAGACTCAAAGTAAAAGGATGGAAAACAACATTCCATGCAACAGGAACCCTCCCCCCCCAAAAGCGGGGGTAGCTATTGTGTTTGCAGACAAAGACAACTTCAAGCCAATAATGATCCGAAAGGATAAAGAAGGTCACTACATACTGGTTAGGGGAAAACTCCAAGAGGAAGAGATAACTATCTTAAATATATATGCACCAAATTCCAGAGCACCCAGTTATATAAAACAAGTACTAACAGAAATGAAAACCCAAATCAGCAGTAACACAATTCTGACAGGAGATCTTAATACACCATTGACACCAATGGACAGATCAACCAAACAGAAAATCAACAAAGAAATAAAAGAACTGAATTGCACCTGTGAACAAATGGACTTAATAGACATATACAGAGTATTCCACCCAACAACAACAGAATACACATTCTTCTCAGCAGTACATGGGACATTCTCTAAAATACATCATATACTAGCCCACAGAACATATTGAAATAAATGCAAAAGAGTTGAAATTATCCCTTGCATGCTATCAAACCATAGCACTATGAAATTAGTAATTAATGATAAAAGATGCTGCAAAAATCCCACAAACACATGGAAACTGAATAACACACTCCCGAGTAATCAGTGGGTCACAGAGAAAATTAAAAAAGAAATTAAGCAATACCTACAAACAAATGAAAATACAGATACAACTTACCGGAATCTATGGGATGCAATGAAAGTCGTCCTCAGAGGAAAATTTATTGCACTGAGTTCCCACATCAGGAAAACAGAATGAATACAAATAAACAACATGATGCTACACATCAAACAGCTAGAAAAAGAAGAGCAAGCCAAGCCCAAAGCTAAAAGAAGAGAGGAAATTATAAAAATCAGAGCAGAAATCAATGCAATAGAGACTAAGAAAACAATACAAAGAATCAGCAAATCAAAAAGTTGGTTCTTTGAAAGAATAAATAAAATCGATAAGCCCCTAGCCAACCTTATTTAAAAAAGGGAAGAAAGAGCTCAAATCCATGCAATAAGAAATGAAAGGGGTGAAGTCACTACAGACTCAATAGAAATACAAAAGATCATCAACACCTATTTCAAAAACATCTACTCTCAAAGGATTGATAACACAGAAGAAATAGAGAGATTCTTAGAAACATATGAAGTACCAAAGCTAGATCAAGAGGATGTATAACTGTTGAATAACCCAGCCTCTATCAATGAAATGGAACATGTAATTAATTCCTTACCTACAAAGAAGAGCCCAGGCCCAGATGGATTCACTGCAGAATTCTACAAGAAATACAAAGAAGACCTAATGCCGACACTCCTCAAACTCTTTAATGAAATCGAAAGGGAAGCAATCCTTCCCAAGTCATTCCTGGAAGCAAATATTACTCTAATACCAAAACCTGAAAAAGACTCAACTGAAAAAGAGAACTACAGATCAATCTCCCTAATGAACACAGTTGCGAAAATCCTCAATAAAATACTGGCAAATAGGATGCAGCAAATCATCAAGAAGATTATACACCATGACCAAGTGGGATTCATCCCAGGCATGCAGGGATGGTTCAACATACATAAATCAATAAATGTAATCCACCATATCAATAAAGCCAAAAGTAAGAATCATTTCTATAGATGATCATTTCAATAGATGCAGAAAAAGCCTTCGATAAGGTCCAACATTCATTCATGATAAGAACTTTACAGAAAATTGGAATAGATGGTCTTTACCTCAATATAATAAAGGCTATCTATGACAAACCAGCAGCCAGTATCATGCTAAATGGCCAAAAATTGAAAGCCTTTACTTTAAAATCAGGCACAAGACAAGAATGTCCTTTATCACCTCTCCTATTTAATATAGTACTAGCCAGAGCAATTAGACAAGAGAGAAAAATAAAACGGGTAAAGATAGGAAAAGAAGAAGTTAAATTGCCGTTATTTGCAGATGACATGATACTCTACATAGAAGACCCCCTAAACTCCATTGAGAGATTCTTAGATATAATAAATAAATTCAGTAATGTAGCTGGGTACAAAATCAATACTCAGAAATCAATAGCATTCTTATACACTAACAACAAAATCACACAGAGAGAAATAAGAGAAGCCACACCCTTCACACTAGCAACCAAAAAAA
Source organism: Cavia porcellus (assembly GCF_034190915.1). Taxonomy (NCBI): domain Eukaryota; kingdom Metazoa; phylum Chordata; class Mammalia; order Rodentia; family Caviidae; genus Cavia; species Cavia porcellus. Next base: position 978,481 of record NW_026947500.1, on the reverse strand, counting down.
TTGAAATATTTAGGAATTACTCTCATGAAAGAAGTGAAAGACCTATACAGGGAAAATTATAATACACTAAAAGAAGAAATTGAAGATGATCTCAGAAAATGGAAAGACATCCCATGTTCATGGATAGGAAGAATAAACATTGTGAAAATGGCCATTCTCCCAAAACTGTTATACAGATTCAATGCAATCCCAATAAAAATACCATCAACATACCGTATAGATCTAGAGAAATCACTCCTACAGTTCATCTGGAACCAGAAGAGACCTAGGATATCAAAGGCAATTCTAAGCAGCAAAGGCAAGGCAGGAGGCATCACAATCCCTGACTTGAAGTTATACTACAAAGCAACAGTAGTAAAATCAACATGGTACTGGAATCAAAACAGAGCTGAAGATCAATGGAATAGATTAGAAGATACAACCACAACTACAAACACACTCAACCACCTTATCTTTGATAAAGGAACCAAGCAGGTTCACTGGAAAAATGACAGTCTTTTTAATAAATGGTGTTGGAAAAACTGGCTCTCCATTTGCCAAAAACTAAAATTCAACCCAAGCCTATCACCATGTACTAAATTAAAATCTAAATGGATCAAAGATCTGAATATTAAAACAGAAACACTAAATCTATTGGAAGACAAATTAGGTAGAAACCTTGAAGACATAGGGGTAGGTAAAGAATTCATGAACAGGACTCAAACTGCACGGGAAATACTTCCCAGAATCAATAACTGGGACTACCTCTTATTAAAAAGTTTCTGTAAGTCAAAAAAATAATCTCCAGCATAGTGAAAAGAAAACCCACAAATTGGGAAAAGATCTTAGTGAACTGCCCCTCAGACAAAGGACTTTTGTTTAAAACATATAAAGAATTAAAAAAAATCAGACCCCAAAAATTCAAAGACCCAATCCAAAAATGGTCATCTGAGATGAATACACACTTCTCAGAGGAAGAAATACAAATGGCAAATAAATACATGAAAAAATGTTCATCATCATTGGTTATTAGAAAAATGCAAATTAAAACCACACTGAGATTCCATCTCACTCCTGAAAGGATGGCCAGGATCAAGAAAACCAACAACAACAAGTGCTGGAGAGGCTGTAGGGAAAAAGGAACTCTCCTGCACTGTTGGTGGGAGTGTAGACTGGCACAACCTTTGTCGAGGTCAGTCTGGAGATTTCTCAAAAAGCTGGGATTGGAAGTCCCATTTGTTCCAGCTATTCCACATCTAGGCATCTTCCCAGAAGAACTGAAAGCATCATACCACAGTGATATATACGCACCTATGTTTATAGCAGCACAATTTGTAATTGCCAGATTTTGAAAACAACCCAAATGTCCATCAACTGAGGAATGAATAAAAAAGCTGTGGTATTTGTATACAATGGAGTACTACTCAGCTATAAAGAAGGATCACATTGAGATATTTATCAATAAATGGGCGCAGCTTGAGACCATACTCATAAGTGAAATAAATCAATCTCGCATGTGTGAATAGTTCCCCTAGTGTAGGAAATGATTCAAATATATAAAAGTACGTGATAACCATGATTCCCCATTATGTGGCCTTGAAGCCTTATAAAATTTTCACTCATTAATTGGAATGGCTTTATTCTGGGCTGTTTGACATTATGGCCTGTGATGCAATGAACAGCTACTTTGAAGAAAATAAGACATCATAATAGCTAGTGCTGATTTAATACCGTCTTGTCTTAAAGCCGCACCAAACTATGGCTCTTTTGTCTCCATTGATTTTATCATGTTGTAGCTTGCTGGATTTTATCGTATGTGGTAGTTTAAACAAAAATTGTTATAGGCAAAGAGACAATATAGAAACCATTGATCATTTTTTATGTTATCTGGTTCTAAATACTCTACAATGCTTCCACTTGAATGGTGTTACACAGTCTTGATATGTTTGATGCTATAGCATATGAAGTTATATTCAAATATTTCAAAGTAAAAGACACTATGGTAACTACTATTAAGTCGGGTTATTTGGTGGTGAAGCACTAGGTTGCTGAAAGTGTCATGCTTTAACCTGTATTGTTATGTTGTTATGCCCCCTTTTATCTCATCTTCTCCCTTATTCATTAAAAAATTATTTAATTTTTTAAATTCCTTTATTAAACTAAGGGGAAAAATCAAAAATCTAGCAGGATATATTATAGTAACTTTTTTGATTTCCTATCAACTTGAAGTCCTGTAATACCCCCGTTATCTTGTTTTGACTGATTAGACTCTATTCTGCTCTGTATGAAAGTATCAAGTATCAGAGTATAGGCAACTACTTTAAAGGCAATAAGATTCACTACGATGCCCATTCTGGTTTGACTATTATCCTCTTTTGAGGTGTTGTACGATTTATAAAGTTTAGGTTTTATTGGTCTTGTTCTCTACTGTTACGTTTAACTTTATATAACCTAAAGAGATAGACAATTCTTCTTAAGGATACAAGAGGCATTATGGTAACCATTGTTGAGAACCTTGCACTCTGTTTTTACATCATGTGCTATGTCTATCCTTGGTTTTGACTGACAGCTTTGTTTTATCATGCTTGATTTTATTCTCTTACAAAAAAAAGTAATAAGATCTAAGGGAGCAATAAAGCCCAAAAATGTGTAAATTTTGTTGTGATAAAGAGAGGGAAAGAAAAGTGCCCTGAAGGACAGAACAGGAAGGGTGTTTAGGTGTGTTACATAGAAGACCATATTAATAGTTTGGATTGGATCACTGAACACAACTGCTTGCAGTCTCACTGTGTGAATGTTCCCTTTGTGTGCTGTGACCTGAAACACCGTTTTCTAAGATGATAGTGAGTAATCTATTAACTGGTGATAGCATACTGTTTTTTGTTTTTGTGCTTTTCTGTGGTTCTGAATTACTTGTACCCTTACGCTGTTTTCTTTTGTTCTGCTTTTTTTTTTCTCTTTTTCCTTTTAAATAAAATATTTTTTAAAACAATTTTTAAAAAACCATAAAAACAGAAAGTGAAATTTGTTCTTGTCCCTACCAGGTTTACTCCTCTGAAGTAACCAGGGTATGATTTGTGTATGTGCATATTTATGTGTGTGTTTAGCAAAGGTTGGGAATTAAGCTTTGTGAGAAAGTTTACTCAAGTGCAAATTAAGAGGGAACAGAGTACACACAAGATTTCTCCCACTTCAGACACCAGTGTCAAGGAAGTAACAATCGTGGAACTTTTCCTCATGGATTCAGAAGATATTACTTGCTTTCCCAGCATAGATATGTGAAAATACATATGGAGCATTTCCATCCAAGAGAATTCACCCACACCTCATTGTTCAGTTTTTGCTGGACTCTCACATACATATTCAACTGGTGGGCTCAGTGCCCACATGATTGCTCTGTCTCCAGGTTATCCAGCTCAGCCTAACACAAAGCCCCTCCCCTAAGAAATATGTCTGGTTTTTCTAAAGTGGGAAGCCTTTGCCATGTATGATTTTGTTAGACCATTTTGTGATCCAATGCCTAGACTAAATTTCCGATCAGGCCTGTTATTAAAGTTGCTTCCTAAAAATCAAGGTCAAACGCCAAATATTTTGCAGAAGAAAGATTAGTCTTTTCCAAACATCTTTCTAAAGGGCAAAAACGTTATGGAAGTAAAAACATTCATAATGATTATCTTCAACTGATTTCAGACATTGTATGATGATGTCTTTTAGAGGAGAGAATATGTACCTATGTTTTCAACAGCATGCAGCATATTAGTGGTGATGAGACGATGAATACTGTTGATTTTTTGTTTGCCATTGTAGGTCTATGTTTCCTTTTTTTATCTTGCTCTGCCTCCATTAGTCCACTGCTGTTAGATCTGTTTACTAAAATTTCATTCCAAGTTAGGAATACCCTTTACAAATACCCACAGAGGCAGGCAAATGCCACACTTTGATCTTAGTCAAAGTGCTGAGAAGTGATAGAGAGGTAGACAAATAAACAAACTTCTTCTTTGACATTGGCTCAATGTTAATATACTTCATTTGCACAAGAAATATAAAATAATATCTTTTCCAGAAAAAAATGTGTTCTATTCCTTCTGCATCAATTACCCCTTTTCCTCTGAAATGTGTAGATCAATCTACAAATCTTCTACTTTCCCATTTTTGATGAAACATGCAGAGAAGTAGCTCTCTCTACAGTTAAATCACAAATTTTGGCAATTCATATCTTGGTCCTAATTTTCAGACTCAAGGTCAATCAAGCAAGCAATGCACAGAGGTAGGCTCCTTAAAGGCATCCCATCTGAAGAGATAGTGCCCCTTCAGCTCTAGCTGGTGTTACACACTGAAAATAACATGTAAACAATCTGAAATTGCCTCATTCATTCACTTACTCAAGTAAAATTCAGATGAGATAAAATAACCACTTTAAAATGCACAATTCAGTAGCATTTAGTAAATCAACAATATCACATTGCCACTACTTATATTTAGTTCCAAAACATTTCCATTACTCCAAAAGAAAACTTAGTAGCCATCAAGCAGTTACTCTCAGTTTCTACCTCTGACAACCACTTTGAAACCACAAAATTATTTTCTATTTCTGTTAAAATACCTAACAGTGTCAGGCTAAGCAGACATATTTAAGTTGGATGTGGCCCTCTGAACACTCATTAAAGGAGCAGATAGAAAGATGCGGCTGGAAGTTTAGTAAAGAGAAAGAAATACAATGAAGAAGCTCTCTAGAGGATCAGTGAATTGAAATAGAGCATCATTGATCTGTAAGTCCGGGCAAGAACACACATCCTGTAGGGAAAACACCCCAGAAATAAAGTTAAGATAGGCCAGCCAAGTCCAATATTCTACAGCGGAGAAAACAGAGAAATGTGCTCTGATCAAAGAAATCAAGTATCCTCTAAACTCAAAAATGCATAGAGGAAAAAAAGGAAAATTGTGAGGTTAAAGAGAAATATTAGAAATGGCATTAACTGAAGCTCAGCTTGAAGCATAGTTTTGCTTTGATAGTTACATTTTTTGTCTGTCTCAATCAGAAAGATGAGTATAATTACCCATCGTACTGTGTAGTTGTTACAACTGTAGATATTTATCTTAGTTATCTTTGTTACTAAGACAGAATATCTGATAGTCATAGTTAGAGGAGGAAAGGTTTATGGTAGCCTACTGTAGCAGAAGTTTCAGTCCACCGTTGGCTGGATCCAAGGCAGAGCAGACAGCAGAGGGGTGTCACAAGGAGAACAGTTCACGCCAGGCAGAAAACAGTAAAAGCAGAAATCAGCAAGTGACAAAAAGCGACAAAGCTGCCCTTTCTCTGTTCCTGATACTCTATCAAGTCTATCTGCCCTTGGGTAGGTGACAATGACATCCAGGGTGTCACCTTTAATCCCAGTATAGCACCACTGGCCAATCCCAGCATCACATCTCTAAGGCCAGGGCCACACACTCTTGATCCAACTACTTTCAAAAAGCTGCACCCATGACCATGTGAGCTTTGAGGGGACATGTAGATATAAACCATAACAATGTTGTTTATAAAATATCTCACAGACACCTGAAAATGGTTAAGTAGAAGTTATAGAAATGAGGTCAATATCCACAGAGTTAAAGTCACTCATCTGAGGTTAGACACTTGATTGCTGCACTAAAACTCCATTCCCTGCAGGGTGAAATGGAGCATCATAGAGAGGTAAGGCAAATTCTCAAAGGGTTTAGTGGGCCCATCTCATCAAACTCACATTCCCACTAGTTTAGAGCAATAGTTGTGGTCTCTAAATTCATTCTACAATAATTTATTTCCCTGGAAAGGATGACAGATGGAAAGGTCACCCCTTGTAATCTTTTATAGTTGTGGAAATGTCAATCATTAGAGAGATTATGCCTGTGGATAGCACATTGCCAACTGGAAAGATCTCAAATTTAGAAAGATGATTTCTATATTAGACTAAGCAGCCCAAATGTTTGTGCCTCTTCCAAGAAGTCCTCTCTGCCAAGCAGAATGTGAAGATTCAAGGTCATTTGTTGGTTTGACAAAACTTACATTTTTTTCAAGTATTTTTAGTAGTTTTTCTCAAGCTTAGAGTAATAGAAAATTAAGTCAACACTTTCATGATACAAACCATATTTTGATCTATTTAAACTCAGTTTTTACGTCATAAAGAGATTTAAATGCCTAACACCAAGTCTCAACTGCAACATAATCTAAACTGTACATGTTTTGAAACCCAATGAGCTATGCATGCTGTGGACATGAAGGACAAGATTTTTTTCTACTCATGAGATTTTTTCTTAATAGCTCAGTGTACGTAAACGACTAAGCCCTTGGATATTTTCAAGAAATTTAGTTTTTCTAAGTAAACCACTTTAATTAGTAAAAAGAAAGTTTCTTCTTTGCATAGTTTTAATTCAATATACTAAAGAAAGTCAAGTAAGAACCTCAGTTTTCTCTCATAAAATGAAATTCATGTGTTTGTCACACAAAGTCCATGCCCTTCCAGTTATCCTTGACTTGGTAGCGGCAGGTATGATGCCACAGGAAGGATACGACAACTCCTGGACAGGCTTCGATGGACACATTTGAGGAGGCAGGTGAGATGTGAGCTGGCCACTATCAGATGAGAGGTGATCCAGGTTCTGTGAGTCAGTTTTTGATAAGTAAAAGGTGATTTGGGAAGTGTAAAAAAAAAAAAAAAAGACTGTGGAAGTGAGTCCCTAGTTTGTGACTGATTCACTGATTGAATATCTGACTGAGCTAGAATGTGTCAGGTGAACAGGGAACAGGAATCCTTTAAAAGAGTATTCGCAAAAAATATATTAGTATCTCCTTGGGATAAGAGATGGCCTTAGATCAAAAATGCATTTTATATTATTGTTGTTAGCTGTGTACTCTGTAATTGATGCGGATTTTTTCCACTTACGGATACAGTTTAATTAAAAAACAAATAATGGTAAAGTTTAATATAACATGCCAAAAATTATGAATTTTGTACAAGAATTACTGGTTTGTGGATTACATATATAAATTTCTTAAGCACATCCAATCCTAGAAAGCATTTATCATGTGAATCAACATTTTGAGAATACCAGATAGGGACTCATTAGAACACCTGGGTTGCTTTGTGAGGTGTGTGTCTAGATTATTTTTTGTCTTGGTGTGGTTTTATCTTCAAGTCCTATAAATATAGACTGACATAAAAAAGTTATCATTTCTGCAGTATCCAGGATAAAAATCAATAATGTGGAGAACCAGAAAAGATCAATATAGCTGTGAAATGTTTAGTATTAGCTAGAAACAATTTATATAGGAAGAGTTGGTTGCCATGTGAAAAACAAATATTTTGGTATATGATTGGCCCTTTTGCACGTTATAGACTGAGAGTCATATGTAGTATAATACAAAGTATTTCCTAACCATATGCTGCTTAATGCAAGTAGACCTTAAAACTGAATCCACTTGATAGATCTGAAACAGTGCAGTAGAAAGTTTTTAAGGATGGCTGCACTGAGGGCACTGACAAGGAAAACAAACCTGAATACAGCAGGACAAGGCTTGTGTGCTTTGTGGGTGAGGCGGAGCTGGACAGGCAACTTGGGTCAGCTGTTTTCCAACAGCTGAAATCAACGCAGATACGTAATTAATTACAACAGAGACCAACAAATCAAGGCCCTTAGGCCAGTGCTGTGTGTCACCTGGCTTTGTAAAATTTCACTAGAACACAGCTATGTTCATTTATTTCTATATTGTCTGTAACTGCTTCTCCATTACAGGTGCAGAACTGACTATTTAAAACAGAGACTATGTGGACTGCAAACAGAAAGTATTTACTCTCTGGCCTTTTCCAAAACACGCCTGGCAATCCTTGAATTACATTACAGTATTCAAAAGGTTTTTATTGATTGAAAAGAAACATACCGGGTTAGCCATTAAAGCTATCAACATTGATTTAAATGTTTATAAATATTGATATATTTTGCCATTAAATGTTTGTGTTCATATTTCTATGTTAATGGACTAACAAAACTAGGTTAAATTGTAAGTTTTGGTTTATCAAATCTCATATGTAATACAAATTACTTATATATTCCACATCTGTTTAAAATTTGATATGAAAGAAGATGTCTCTGGATTTTAAACAAACCTTACAGCTATCCCTTCTATAAGATTTTTAGGTATATTCTACCACTTAATGTGCATCTCATCAATCACTGTTCTCAGGGGAAAGCAAACTCTCAATTAAGGATATTTCCTGCTCAATTTTAAGATCAATAGTAGAGAAGAATGTCAATAAAGCATCTTCAAAAATACTTCTGTCTACTTGGATTTTAGAGGCAGAGGAAAAAAACAAATGCTGGAGACCTAAAGTGGTGAACCACGTCTACAACCTCAGCACTCAGAAATAAAAAATTTAAAAGAGCTGGGAAGAGAAGTCAGTGTGAAAGCCCTGGGTTCAGTCACCAATGTGGAACTAGAAAAGGCAAAAGAGGATACAAGGGGGAGGGAGGCGAGGAGGAAGGGACAGCTAAAGGAAAGCAGGAAAGGCAGTCTAGCTGTGCATGTGTGCTGACTGACCTTCTGAGCATGACTGCTCAGTTCTAAAAGTTGAGGCACACATTACTACTTGCTCACCCTGTCGCCTACAAGTGGACTTAATAATCAGTTTACCCCACTCAAGGAAAAGGCAGGATGTTGCTAAGTCTAACAGTGCCCAGAAAGTTACCTTGAATTCATGCCGAAATTCTAGAGCTGCTGTACTATTTCTTGAGTGTAGATCCTCCTTAGATTCTGTAGAATTCTCCATATTTTTCCTAATTCTACTACTTGTGTTGAAAGGTACTTTAATTTATCAAGAAAGTGTCTTTTCAAGTACTTATGGGAAGCCATTATACCTCCTCAAGATTCTTTTCTTCAAGGGAATTTCCTTTATTTTTAATTTTAAAAAGAAGAAAATAATAAAAGCAATGATACAGAATTTTAAAACAAGATAATAGGAAATTGACAATATATTACATATTGCTATCTTCAAAATAGTTGCTCAAATGACAAGATAAAGGTATGCAAAATGATCAAATAATATAAGCACAGATCATTCTTTTCAATAAGCTAATAAAAATTACCTTCACTATCTTGCATATGTATACATGCACATTTTTTCTTTTCTCTTCCTTTTCTCCTTTCCTGCATCCCATTTGTCCTTTTTCTTTTCAGCAGTTTCTTTCCTTTTCATAATATCTATTGTACTTTTTGAATCTTATTTACACTTTCAATTTCTTGCATTAGAGAAATAATATGTATACACATGCAAGTCTGATTTATTTCACTTATGAGAATGGTTTCTAGTTGCATTCATTTACCTACAGAAGTCTCGAGTTTGTCCTTTTATGGCTGAATAGTACTCCATTATACAACAATACATCTTTTTATCCATTCCTCAGTCGATGGGGCATTTGGGTTGTTTCCAACATTTAACTATTACAAATTGTGCTGCTGTAAACATGGGAGCACATATATCTCTGTGACATGATATTTTTAATTCTTCTAGGAAAATACCTAAAGGGAAATAGCTGAGACAAATGAAATCTCTAATCCCAGCTTTTTGAGGAATTTCCACACTGATTTCCATAATGATTGCACCAGTTTACACTCCCACCTAAAGCAGGAAAATGTTCCTTTTTCTCTACAGCCCTGCCAGAATGTCTTAATGGTTAATTTTTTTGATGGTAGTCATTCTTTATTGAGTGAGATGGAAATTCAGTCTTATTTTAATTTGCACTTCTCAAATGGGCAGTGATGTTGAATGTTTTTTCATCTATATACTTGCTACTTACATTTCTTTATCTGAAAAGTGTGTATTCATCTCAGATGCCCACTTTTGGTTTGGGTCTTTGAATTTGAGGGATCTGATTTTTTTCAATTCTTTATATGTTCTAGATAGAAGCCCTTTTTCTGACAGAAAGCTGGCTACAATTTTTCCCATTCTGTGGGTTTTCTTTTTACTTTGTTGTTGATTTCTTTTGTATGTGAAAAAACTGTTTAATAAGATGAAATCCCAGTTGCTGATTATTTCAAGTACTTTCCCTGCAGTTTGGTTTTTGTCCATGAACTCTCTGCTTACCCCTATATCCTCAAGATTTCTACCTAGTTTCTCTTCCAGTAGATTAAGTGTTTTTGTTTTTATATTTATAACTTTGATCCATTTCTTTATTTTAAAAAAGCAAAGCAGAAAAAAGGTAGAAATGATACATAATGTCAAAAAATAACATTAAGAAATCATCACTAGTTGATACATTGAATATTGTTATCTTAGAAGTAGTTGTTCAAGTTACAAAATCAAAGCATAAGAAATGAACAGACAATTCTGTCTGACGAACTAACAAAAACTTAATACTATGGTTCTATCTTACACACTTAAACGTACATAAAGTTATATGTGTATACTTACAAGTTGTTCTTTCCTTTCAAGCACTTTTTTTCCTTTTCATTATTATAATATCTATTATACACTTTAGATCTTATTACTCTTTCAGTTTATTATTTTTTTACACTAGAGAGACAACACAATATTTAAAAATGTGAGTCTGATTTATTTCACTTATGAGGATAGTCTCAAGTTGCCTCCATTTACCTATAAAAGCCTCAAAAATCATCCTTTTTATACCTGAGTAATATTCCATTGTATAAAAACACCACATCTTTTTCATCCATTCTGTGGTTGATGGGCATCTTGGTTGTTTCCAAGATTTAGCTATTAAAAATTGTGCTGCTATAAACATGGGTGCATATATATCACTGTGATCTTTTCAATTTTTCTGGGAAAATTCCCACGAGGGGTATAGCTGGATTGAATGGAACTTCAAATCCTAGATTTGTGAGGAATCTCCAAACTGATTTCCACAGTGGTTGCACCAGTCTACAGTCCCACCAGTGGTGGAGCAGTGTTTCTTTTTGGCCACAGCCCTGCCAACATTAGTTATCAGTTGATTTCTTGATGTCAGCCATTCTTTCTGAGGTGAGACAATATCTCAGTGTTGTTTTAATTTGCGTTTCTTGAATGAATGGACATGATGAACATTTCTCCATATATTTATTTGCTATTTGTATATCTTCATCTGGAAAATGTTTATTCATCTCAGATACCCATTTTTGGAGTGGGTTTTTGAATTTTGGAGGCCTGATATTTTTTAATTCTTTGTATGTTCTAGATATAAGTACTTTGCTGAGGGACTACTAGCTAAAATTCTTTCCCATTTTATGTGTTTTCTTTTCACTTTGTTGGTGATTTCTTTTGAAGTGTAAAAACTTTTTAATAAGATGAGATCTCAGCTGTTGATTCTTTAAAATATTTCCTGTGCAGTTTGTATTTTGTTCATGAAATCTCTGCCTAACCCTACCTCTCCAAGATTTCTACTTACTTTGTCTTCCAGTAGATTTAGTGTTTCTGTTTTAATATTTAGATCTTTGACCCATTTTGACTTTAGTTTAGTGCATGGTGATAGGCCTGGGTCTAGTTTCAATCTTTGGCATATGGAAAGCCAGTTTTTCCAACCCCATTTATTAAAGAGGCTATCCTTCTTTCAGTGAACATGAAAAAGTACATATGATTATCTTGATAGATAAAAACTCACAATTTAATCCATTCTTCATAAAAACTTTCACCAAATTAAGAATTAAAGAAGACCACCTCACAGCACCTAGGAACTCCAGCCAGAGGTGCACATGGCGCTGGCCTGGGCCCAGGCAACTCTGCAGATGAACTTGCGGGACCAGGGAACTCCAGCCAGAGCTCCCAACCTTTCTCCCAGAACCTTGGACTACAGTAGATTAACTGGGCTAGCTTAAGGGGAGATTCAGTGACTGCCTCACCCAAAGGGAAGATTTCAACAGGCTCCAGTCAGTGCGGTGAGTATGCCCCTAAAGTAGAGAGTACAGTGGGTAAATAGGCCAGTAGTAAAGCTCCCTCCAACTAACTATAAGACCTTGGTAAATCTGACAAGAGTGTGAGTGACTCCTTGCATACAGAAAACATCGGGCAGATTGAGCAGTGTGCCAATAAGGACTCCTCAACTTAGAGAAAATCAAAAGGGCTTATGAGACACACAACAGGGACACAGTAGGGCCTCAGCCAGCACAAATACTATAGACAGGGAGGCCTGGATACCTGCAATAACCTGAAGATAAAGTAATAGCAGGAACTAAAAGTTGACTTACATCATTCATACTAGGCTTGAAAGCCCAGGAAGAATATAGAACTCACCCGACAGGCCCTGCAGTGGGAAGTCAGGTGACTGGACCATCTATTCATTGTCAGTCTCTGAGAAGATAGCGAGTGAAATAAAAAAACAACTCCATGAGGCTGTAGAGGAAATCAAATTAGAAGGACTCTCCCATGTAAAGAAATAGCAATCTTAGTAAAGAAGTTGCTGAGCACAGCTAAAGTAGAAATAGAGAAAAAAAATAGGAGCATGAGAAACTGATTGAAACCTTGAATGAACAATATATAGAACATGCAGAATTCATGAAACAAACTCAAAGAAATCCAAGAAACAAAAAAATTATCCAAAGCTGGCAAAACCATTTAAATGAAGCTGAGGGTAGGATTTTGGACCTTGAGGACAGGATCACAATTAGTGATCATGAGAGGACAGAACTTTTAAAAATAACAAAGCAGCATGAAGTGAAAATCCAGCAGATGATGCCAAGAGAAAAAATATAAGATTAATAGGCATTAGTGAAGATGCAGGAGTCAATGAAAATGACATAACTAAAATATTCACAGAAGTAATAATAGAAAATTTCCCAAACATGGGGGGAAAATCTGATTTGTAGATAAGTAAGGCATTTAGAACACCAAACAGTCACAACCAACATAAATCTACACCCAGACAAATAATAATTAAGATCTCAGACATACAGCATAAAAACAGAATACTAAAAGCTGTTAGACAAAAGACACAACTCAGCTATCAAGCGAAGCCCATTAGAATCACAGCAGACTTTTCAGCACAAACCCTCAAGTCAAGATGAGCTTGGAGTGAGGCATTTCAAGCCCTGAAAGAAAACAACTTTCAACCCAGGCTAATGTACCCATCAAAACTTTCATTCAAATTTAATGGAAAAACAAGACACTTCCATGACAAAGAACAACTGAAGAAATTCACCTCCACTATATCAACCATAGAAAGAGTATTAAAAGATATACTACGTAGATATAAAAATGACCAAAATACCCAGAACAACAACAACAGAAAGAAACTACCAGGTAGGACAAGTAATTAAATAGAAGAGAAAAAGCAGAAAGCAAACAATTGGCAAAGTTGAGCCTGTATATATCAGTGATATCCATACATGTAAATGGCCTCAATTCACCTATCAAAAGAAATAGGTTGACAGAATGGATCAAGAAACAGGATCCCACAATATACTATATATAAGAAACACATCTGACCCAGAAGGAAACTCATAGGTTAAAAGTCAAAGGATGGAAAACAGTATTCCATGCAACAGGAACCAAGAAAAAAACAAGGGGTAACTGTTCTATTTGCAGGCAATATGAACTTCAAACTTAAAATGATTAAAAGAGATAAAAAAAAGTCACTACACACTCGTTGGTGGAAAAATTCAAGAGGAAGAACTAACAATTATAAATACATATGCACCAAATACGGGAGCACCCAACTATATAAGACAGATACTAAAGGACATGAAAAACCAAATACACAAGAACACAATTATAACAGGCGATCTTGATAGCCCACTATCACAAAGAGATAGATCAACTAGACAAAAAGTCAGCAAAGAAATAATAGAACTAAATCATACCTGTGCGAAATTGGATTTAGTGGATGTTTACAGAGTGTTCCACTCAATCACATCAGAGTATACATTCTTCTCAGTTGCACATAGGACATTTTCCAAAAATAGACCATATAGTATCCCATAAAGCATTCTTAAGTAACTGTAAAGGTATTGAAATTATCCCATGCATAATATCTGACCATAGCACACTGAAATTGGAAATGACTGGCAAAAGAAATCACAAAACCTACATAAATACATGGAAATTAAATAACAACCTTTTTAACAACCAATGGGCTACAGATGAAATTAAAGAAGAAATAAATCAAAACTTAAAATTCAATGAAAATACGAAAACAACATACTGTGATCTGTGGGATGCAATGAAAGCAGTCTTAAGAGGGAAATATATAGCAATAAATTGTCACATCAAGAAAAAAGAATGAGCACCAATAAACAACTTAATGCTTCATCTCAAGCTTCTAGAAAAAGAATAACAAGCCGAACCCAAAGCTCATGGAAGAGGGGAAATTATAAAGATTAGAGCAGAAATCAATGCAATTGAAACTAAAAAAATACAAAGAATTAATGAATCAAAAAGCTCATTTTTTGAGAGAATAAACAAAATTGATAAACCTTTATCCTACCTTATCAAGAAAAAGAAAGAAAAAACTCAAATTCATGTAATAAGGACTGAAAAGAGAGAAATTACCACAGATTCCATGGACATTCAAAAGATCATGAACACCTACTTTGAAAATCTCTACTCACATAGAGTGGAAAACACAAAGGAAATGGACAGATTTCTAGAAACATATGAACTACCAAAGCTCAACCAAGAAGATATAGCAATTTTAAATAACCCAATATCAGCTATTGAAATTGAAAATGTAATTAAAAACTTACCAACAAAGAAAAGCCCAGGTCTTGATGGATTCATGGCTGAATTATACAAGAAATTTAGAGATTTGATGCCAATATTCCTTAAACTCTTCAATGAAACTGAAAAAGAAGCAGTCCTCCCTAAATCATTCCTAGAGGCAAATATCACTTGCATATCCAAACCATAGAAAGCGCCAACCAAAAAGGAGAACTATAGGCTATAATGAACATTGATGCAGATTCTCAATAAAATACTGGCAAATAGAATGCAGCAAATCATTGAGAAGATTATACATCGTGACCAAGTGGGATTCATTGCAGGAATGCAGGGATGGCTTAACATATACAAAACAATAAGTGTAATATATCACATCTACAGAGCCAAAAACAAAAACCATATGGTCATCTCAGTAGATGCAGAAAAAGCTTTTGATAAAGTCCATTACCTTTTCATGATAAAAACCCTTCAGAAATTTGGACTACATGGTGTCTATCTCAGTCTTACAAAGCCTATCTATGACAAACCAACAGCCAAAATTATACTAAATGAGTAAAAACTGAAAGCTTTCACTTTACAATCAGGAACAAGAAAAGGATATCCACTATCACCGCTCCTATTCAATATAGTTCTGGAAACACTAGCCAGGGCAGTCAGACAAGAAAGAGAAATAAAAGAAATAAAGATCAGAAAGGAAGAAGTTAAATTATCACTATTTGCAGATGACATGATACTCAAAAAACTCGATTAAAAGAATACTAAAGGTAATAAATTCACCAGTGTAGCTGGATACAAAGCCAATGCTCAAAAGCATTCCTGTACACAAACAAAAAACTCACCGAGAGAGAAATTATGGGAATATCACCCTTCACAATAGCACCGAAAAAAATGAAATACTTAGGAATCAACCTAACTGAGAATGTAAAACACCTATATGCTGAAAATTATGCTATGAGGTTGAAGAGGATGTTAGAAAGGGAAGGATGATTCTTGCTCTTGGCTAGGAAGAATCAACATTGTGAAAATGGCCATACTCCCAAAACTGTTATACAGATTTAATGCAATCCCTATCAAAATACCATTACCATAACTCACAGATCTAGAGAAAACACTCCTAAAATTCATTTGAAAACAGAAGAAATCTAGAATAGCAAAGGCAATTCTGGGCAACAAAGGCAAGGCAAGAGGCATCTGCATCTCAATTCCTGACTTGAAACTATACTACAAAGCCACAGTGATAAAATCAGCATGGTACTGGCAAAGAAATAGACCTGAGGATCAATGGAACAAACTAGAAAATGCAAGCACAACTACAAAGATACTCAGCCACCTTATATTTGTGTTCACTGGAAGGAACATAATAAATAGTGTTAGAAAAATTGACTCTCCACATGCCAAAGACTGAAACTGGATCCATGTCTATCACCATGCACAAAACTAAAGTCTAAATGGATCAAAGATCTAAATATTAAAAGAGAAACACTAAATCTACTGGAAAACAAGATCAGTAAAAGTCTTGGAGACATAGGGGTAGGCAGAGAGTTCATGACCAAAATGCGAACTGCACGGGAAACACTTCAAAGAATCAAAAACTGGGACCTCACGTTATTGAAAAGTTTCTGCACTTCAAGAGAAATCATCAACAGAATGAAAAGAAAACCCACAGAATGGGAAAGAATTTTAGCCAGCAACCCCTCAGACAAAGGACTTATATCCAGAAAATATAAAGAATTGAAAAACATCAATCTCCCCAAATTCAAAAACCCTCTCCAAAAATGGGCATCTGATGCAGATATACAAATGGCAAATAAATACATGAAGAAATGTTCACCAGCACTGGTCATTCAAGAAATGCAAATTAAAACAGCATTGAGATTTCAGCTCACTCCAGAAAGAATAGCTGCCATTAAGAAATCAACTGATAACAAATGTTGGCAAGGCTGCAGGGAAGAAGGAACACTGCTCCACTGTTGATGCAACCACTATGGAAATCCGTATGGAGATTTCTCAGAAGACTAGGACTGGAAGTTCCATCCAATCCAGCTATTCCTTCCTGTACATTTTCTCAGAAAAACTGAAAAAGTCATATCACAGTGATATATATATGTGCACTCATGTTCATAGCAGCACAATTTGTAATAGCTAAATCTTGGAAACAACCAAGATGCCCATCAACCACAAAATGGATGAAAAAGATGTGGTATTTTTACACAGTGGAGTATTACTCAGCTATAAAAAAGGATCATCTTGAGGATTTCATAGGCAAACAGAGACAACATGAGACAGTTCTCATAAGTGAAATAAATAATAATCATATTTATAAATATCACATTGTGTCTCTAGTGTAAAAAGTAATAAAAATATAGGAGTAACATAACCCTAAATGTGTAATTGTTATTGTAATGAAGAGAGGAAAAGAAAGCGTGCTAAAGGATATAACTTCATGTATGTTTAAGTGTGTCAGATTGATAGCCATATTACTAAGTTTTTTTAGGATAGGTGAACAGAACTGTTTGCAGTCTCGCTGTTTAAATGTCGATTTTGTATCATTTACTTTTGTAAATTGAACAACTATTTCAAAGAAGAAATATGTAATTTATCAACTGGTGATTTCTTACTATTTTTTTGAAATTATGTTTTATTTCTATCCTTTTTCTGTTTTGTTTTTTCTCTTTAAATAAAAAATAAAAATAAAAAAGTATTTTAAAAGTTTTAAAGTATAATATACTACTTAATAGTGAAATGTTGAATGTTTTTCCCTAGATATTGTAATTAAGGCAAGGATCTTCACTTTCACATTTATATTTTACAATGTACTCAAAAATGATATTTTGACTATCCCCAAGCCCAGCCTGTTTCACTGCCGTGCCTGGCCATCGGGGTGCAGAGGAGGAGCTGGGCGGATCTGGGGTGCCTGCATCGGCCTCTCCATGTGTCTGGAGGACTGTGGATATCTCGGCCCAGACTGTTTGGGTCCCTCCAGGCTTCCAGGTGCAGTGAAGGGGAGAGGTGGGTTTGAGGCCTCTGCATCCGCCTCCCCATCCCGGTTGCACTTGGAGAACTGCTGAGCTCCCGACGGGTGGGCGGGAACACACAATCCCCCAGCCCAGCCTGTTTCCCTGCCGCGCCTAGCCATCGGTGTGCAGAGGAGGAGCTGGGCGGATCTGGGGTGCCTGCATCGGCCTCTCGGTGTGTCTGGAGGACTGTGGATATCTCTGCAAGCAGGGGGGGATGACAGGTTCCTGAGGCACCGTGGCCTGTGGTGAGTACCCTAACCCGGCTGCGATTGAAGAGCTGTGGAGCTTCCAAGGGGCAGGTGGGCGCACAGTGTTCCTGAGGCCCAGCTTGTCTGGAACTGCAGAGTTCTGAGCAGGGAGAGGAGGGCCATTGGTTCTGCAGGCCCAATGGCTTGGGGTAGCGTGGTGCCAGAGTCTCAGTAGCTGCAAATATAGAAGGGGATTTTCAACAGATCCTGAGGAAGCTTTCAAATAACACTTGAAACACAGAAATATAGGAAAATGACAAAACGAAAGACCAAACTACAACCTCAAACCTCCAGCCCATCTCAAGAAACCCTAGGAGCAATGTATATAGAAGAAAATATATCCTATCCACCTCATATATCGGACACAATAGCTAATGAAATTGACAAGCAAATCCAGGAAGCTTTAAAGAAATTCAAACTCGAAATAATCTCCCAGATAAAAGAAGAAATGATAAAAGAAATGAAAGAGATTCTGAATATATCGAAAGAAAACACAGATAAAAAATTGGAGGAACTAAACAAAAAGATAGAATCCCTAGACGAGCAATATAAGAAACAAACAGAATACATAATGCAGATGCACAGAGATATACAGGAAATAAAAAACCCCACTGAAAGTTGTAAAAACCGCCTTAATGAAAGTGAAGATCGAATATCAGACCTTGAAGACAGGATTGCAGGTAGTGAAGAGGAAAGGAAAGAGCTTTTAAAAATAACAAGGAATCAGTAAACAACAATTCAACAAATGCAAGATGATGCAAAGAAGAATAACATAAGAATGATAGGGATTAATGAAAAAGAAGGAGACAACATAAAGGATGTCAAGAAGATATTTAGAGAAGTAATAGCTGAAAATTTCCCAAGCATGAGATCAGAAACTGACATCAGGATTAGTGAAGCATATAGAACTCCAAATAGTCATAACCAAAATAAAACTACACCCAGACATATAATAATCACCATCCCAGAAATCCAACACAAGAATAGATTATTAAAAGCTGTCAAAGAGAAAAGACAGATCACTTATAAAGGAAAACCTATCAGAATCACAGCAGACTTCTCAGCACAAACAATAAAATCAAGAAGAGCATGGAGTGAAGTATTCCAGATCCTAAAGCAAAATGATTTCCAACCTAGACTGATATATCCTGCAAAACTATTATTCAAAGTAGGTGGTGAAATACGATACTTCCATGACAAAGAACAGCTGAAGAACTTCATGAGCACCAAACCAACCCTGCAAAAAATATTGAAAGACAGTTTAGATACACAAAGGAAAAAAACCACTAAGGAAAGCAAATAATTAAACAGAACAGAAAGATAAAGATGCAACAGCAGACAGATAACATTCCTACAATTAACCAGCATTTAACAGTAATAACCATTAATGTAAATGGTCTCAATGCACCAATCAAAAGAAACAGACTAGCAGAATGGATCAAGAAACAAAATCCAACCATATGCTGTTTACAGGAAACCCATTTAACCCAGAAGGATACTCACAGACTGAAAGTCAAAGGATGGAAAACAATTCTTCGTGCAGCAGGAATCCAAAAAAAAGGCAGGAGTAGCCATTCTGTTTGCAGACAATGTGAACTTTAAACGAACAATGACCATAAAGGATAAAGAAGGTCACTACATACTTGTAAGGGGAAAACTCCAAGAGGAAGAGATAACTATCTTAAATATATACGCACCAAACTCCAGAGCACCCAGTAATTTATATATAAAACAATCTTATATATAAAACAATTATTAACAGAAATGAAAACTCAAATTATCAGTAACACAATTGTAACAGGAGACCTTAATACGCCATTGACACCAAGGGACAGATCAACCAGACAGAAAATGAGCAAAGAAATAACAGAACTGAATCACACCTGTGAACAAATGGGTTTGATAGACATATACAGAATGTTCCACCCAACAACATCAGAATACACATTCTTCTCAGCAGTACATGGAACATTCTCTAAAATAGAACATATATTAGCTCACAGAACATATTTAAACAAATGCGAAAGAGTTGAAATCATCCCTTGCATGTTATCGGATCATAGCGCTCTGAAATTAGAAATTAATGATAAAAGATACTGCAAAAATCCTGCAAACACAAGGAAATTGAATAACACACTCTTGAGTAATCAGTGGGTCACAGAAGAAATTAAACAATACCTAAAAGAAAATGAAAATGCAGATACAACTTACCGGAATCTGTGGGATGCAATGAAAGCCATCCTGAGAGGAAAATTTATTGCACCGAGTTCCCACATCAGGAAAACAGAACGAATACAAATAAATAACTTGATGCTACACCTCAAACAGCTAGAAAAAGAAGAGCAAGCCAAGCCCAAAGCCAAAAGAAGAGAGGAAATTATAAAAATCAGAGCAGAAATCAATGCAATAGAGACTAAGAAAACAAAGAATCAACGAATCAAAGAGTTGGTTCTTTGAAAGAATAACTAAAATCAATAAGCCCCTAGCCAACCTTATTTTTAAAAAGGGAAGAAAAAGCTCAAATTCATGCAATAAGAAATGAAAAAGGTGAAATCACTACAGACCCAATAGAAATACAGAAGATCATCAACACCTATTTCGAAAACATCTACTCTCAAAAGTTTGATAACACAGAAGAAATAGACAGATTCTTAGAAGCATATGAAGTACCAAAGCTAGATCAAGAGGATGTAAAACTGTTGAATAACCCAATCTCTGTTAATGAAATTGAAAATGTAATTAAGTCCTTACCCACCAAGAAGAGCCCAGGCCCAGATGGATTCACTGCAGAATTCTACAAGAAATACAAAGAAGACCTAATGCCGACACTCCTCACACTCTTCAATGAAATTGAAAGGGAAGCAATCCTTCCTAAGTCATTCCTGGAAGCAAATATTACTCTAGTACCAAAACCTGAGAAAGACCCAACTAAAAAAGACAACTATAGACCGATCTCCCTAACAAACACAGATGCAAAAATCCTCAATAAAATATTGGCAAATAGGATGCAGCAAATCATCAAGAAGATTATACATCATGACCAAGTGGTTCATCCCAGGAATGCAAGGATGGTTCAACATATGCAAATCAATAAATGTAATCCACCATATCAATAAAGCCAAAAATAAGAATCACATGATCATTTCTATAGATGCAGAAAAAGCCTTCGATAAGGTCCAACATTTATTCATGATAAGAACTTTACAGAAAATTGGAATAGATGGTCTTTACCTCAATATAATAAAGGCCATTTATGACAAACCAACAGCCAGCATCATACTAAATGGCCAAAAATTGAAAGCCTTTACTTTAAAATCGGGTACAAGACAAGGATGTCCTTTATCACCACTTCTATTTAATATAGTACTGGAAGTACTAGCCAGAGCAATTAGGCAAGAAAGAGAAATAAAAGGGGTAAAGATAGGAAAAGAAGAAGTTAAATTATCATTGTTTGCAGATGACATGATACTCTACATAGAAGACCCCCTAAACTCCATTGGAAGACTCTTAGATACAATAAATAAATTCAGTGATGTGGCTGGATACAAAATCAATACTCAGAAATCAATAGCATTCCTATACACAAACAACAAAATCACAGAGAGGGAAATAAGAGAAACTGGACTATTCACATTAGCAAGCAAAAAAAATGAAATATTTAGGAATTACTCTTATGAAAGAAGTGAAAGACTTATACAGTGAAAATTATAATACACTGAAAAAGGAAATTGAAGATGATCTCAGAAAATGGAAAGACATCCCTTGCTCATGGATAGGAAGAACAAACATTGTGAAGATGGCCATTCTCCCAAAAATGTTATACAGATTCAATGCAATCCCAATAGAAATACCATCAACATACCTTATAGATCTAGAGAAATCACTCCTAAATTTCATCTGGAACCAGAAGAGACCTAGAATCGCAAAGGCAATTCTAAGCAGCAAAGACAAAGCAGGAGGCATCACAATCCCTGACTTGAAGTTATACTACAAAGCAACAGTAGTAAAATCAACATGGTATTGGAATCAAAACACAGCCGAAGGTCAATGGAATAGATTAGAAGATACAACCACAACTACAAACACACTCAACCACCTTATCTTTGATAAAGGAGCCAAGCAGTTTCACTGGAAGAACGACAGTCTCTTTAATAAATGGTGCTGGAAAAACTGGCTCTCCATTTGCCAAAAACTAAAGCTAGACCCATGTCTATCACCATGTACTAAATTAAAATCTAAATGGGTCAAAGATCTGAATATTAAAACAGAAACACTAAATCTATTGGAAGACAAATTGGGTAGAAACCTTGGAGACATAGGAGTAGGTAGAGAATTCATGAACAGGACTCAAACCGCACGGGAAATACTTCCCAGAATCAATAACTGGGACCACTTCTTATTAAAAAGTTTCTGCATGTCAAAAGAAATCTCCAGCATAGTGAAAAGAAAACCCACAAACTGGGAAAAGATTTTAGTGAACTCTCTCTCAGACAAGGGACTCTTGTCTAAAACATATAAAGAATTAAAAAAACTCAGACCTCCAAAATTCAAAGATCCAATCCAAAAATGGGCATCTGAGATGAATACGCAATTCTCAGATGAAGAAATGCAAATGGCAAATAAATACATGAAAAAATGCTCATCATCACTGGTCATTAGAGAAATGCAAATTAAAACCACACTGAGATACCATCTCACTCCTGAAAGAATGGCCAGGATCAAGAAAACCAACAACAACAAATGCTGGAAAGGCTGTGGGGAAAAAGGAACTCTCCTGCACTGTTGGTGGGAGTGTAGACTGGTACAGCCTTTGTGGAGGTCTGTCTGGAGATTTCTCAAAAAGTTGGGATTGGAAGTCCCATTTATTCCAGCTATTCCACTTCTAGGCATATTCCCAGAAGAACTGAAAGCATCATACCACAGTAATATATACGCACCTATGTTTATAGCAGCACAATTTGTAATCGCCAGGTCTTGGAAACAACCCAAGTGTCCATCAACTTAGGAATGGATAAAAAAGTTGTGGTATTTCTATACAATGGAGTATTATTCAGCTATAAAGAAGGATCACATTGAGATATTTATCAATAAATGGGCGCAGCTTGAGACCATACTCATAAGTGAAATAAATCAATCTCGCATGTGTGAATACCGAATAGTTTCCTTAATGTAAGTAATGATTCAAATATATGAAAGTGTGTGGTAATCATGATTCCCCAATATGTGGCCTTGAAGCCTTATAAAGTTTTCACTTATTAATTAGAAAGGCTTTATTCTGGGCTTCTTGATATGGAAATATTTGGAGCTATAGTATATGAAGGTTTATCCAAATATTTCAAGGAAAAAGACAGACACTATGGTACCTACTATTAAGTCGGGTTATTTGGTGGTGAAGCCCTAGGTTGCTGAAACAGTCATGCTTTGACCTCTATTGTTATATTGTTATGTCCTGTTTTATCTCAATCTCTCCCTTATTCTTTAAAAAAATTATTTAGTTATTTCTTATGTTTGTTTTAATTAAGGGGAAAAATTTTAAAAATTAGGATATATAATAGTAACTCTTTTTGATTTCCTATTAACTTGTTTTGAAGTCCTATAATACTCCCATGATCTTGTTTTGACTGATTAGACTCTGGTCCATTCTGTACGATAGTATCAAGTTTGAGGGTATAGGCATCTACTTTGAAGGCAATAAGATTCACTAAGATGCCCATTCTGGTTTGACTATTGTCTCCTTTGGAGGTCTTGTAATGTTTACAATGCCTAAGTTTTATTGGTCTTGTTCTCTACTGTTTTGTCCAACTTTATAATATCTAATGAGATAGACAATTCTTTTTAAGGAAACAAGAGACAACGTTGATAACCATTGTTGATAACCTTGTACTCTGTTCTACATCATGTGCTATGTCTATCCTTGGTTTTGACTGACAGCTTTGTTTTGCCATATTTGACTTTATTCTCTCCCCTCCAAAAAAGTAATAAGAACTAAGGAGTAATAAAATCCAAAATGTGTAAATTTTGTTGTAAAAAAGAGAGGGAAAAAAAAGGGCTCTAACATATAACGGCTAGTGTGTTTAGGGGTGTTAAACAGCTGACTATATTAATGATTTTGGATCATTGAACACAGCTGTTTGCAGTCTTTCTGTTTGAATGTCCACTTTGTATTCTTTGATACTGTAATTTGAGCAACTATTTCCAAGATGATAATATGTAATCTATTAACAGGTGATTTCTTACTGTTATGTTTTTTTTTGTAGTTCTGTATTACGTGTACCCTTACACCGCTTTGTTTTGTTTTGTGTTTTTCTCTTTTTCCTTTTAAATAAAATTTTAAAAATGGTATTTTAAAAAATTCTCAAATCCAATTTTTCTTTGTAATTTTTTCTATACATTATAATTAATTTCATTATTGACCTATATCATTTAATAAAATGTTTTTATTAAATAGTATTAAAAGCCCTGAGATACTTAGATAGATTTAACAATAGTACAAGATGCACACACTGAAAATCACAAAATATTGCTTACAGAAAGTAAGGAACTACTAAACAAATGAAGCAAGTGTACCGTATTTGTGGATCAAAAAATTCAACAGTTAATGTGTAAATTCTTCCCAAATTGATGTACAAACCATAACAATCTCAAATAAAACCATGGCAGGCTTTTTTTTACTAAAATTTACACACTCATTCTATAAATCATATGAAAACGTAATAAAAAGAAATTTTGAGGATTTTCACTAATGTCCATCTAGAAATAAAAGTCAATAGAACAAAGGTCATAAATTGATCCATTTTATGTGGAAAATTGATTTTCGTCAAAGATTTAAAGGTAATTCAATAAGAAAAAGCTGATGTGTTAAAAAAAAAAACACAGCTGTGCTAGCATATCTAGATACCCAAAAGCAAAAGATAAACCTGATACTGAAGAGTATATATTGTTACTGTAAAATACAACATGAGCATAGATACGACTATCAAATTTCCAGGAAAAAACATAAGGAAAATGTTTATAGCATTATTTTAGGCTAACATTTTCTATTTGAGCCAAAAAGGAAATAAAATTTTCAGAAACCTGGATGGGACTAAAGTGTATTAAGTGTGATAAGCCATACACGGAAAACCAAACGTCATATGTTTTTACTTGTTTTTGAAAGCTAAAGTTTTTGATGTCATAGCACAAAGTAAAGTAGCCGCCACAGAAGAATCGCGAACAATGAGGGAAGGCAGAAAGAGGTCAGGAGACGACAGCAAAGTAGACAGTTAAACAGAAGCAGGCCGTGTTGGGTGCACAGCACGTGTAGTAACTGCAGGGTTATGGTTTGGATTTTGGATCTGAAATGTCCCCCACAAGCTCATGCATTCACAAGTGGGGCATTGGGGAGATGACTCTGGGGCTCTATGATCACCTGTGGATTCATCTACTGTTAAATTCCTATCTGAATGTGCTATCAGGAAGCAGAGACTGGTGGGAAGAGGAGTGTGTTCCCAGAAGGAACTTGCCTGGCTCCTTGCCTCTTTTTGTGCTTCCTTGTAACGTGGGTTGAAGGGCTTTTATCTACTGCATCTTTCTGCCATGTCCTACCTGTCTTAGACCCAACCAACCATGAATTGACTCCTTTGAAAACTGTCAGTCAAAATAAACTTCCTTTAAATTGTGGGTGTTGAGTATTATGTCCAGTGACAGGAAAACCAACTAGTGCAGAAAACTGCCACCAAGGATGTGGCTGTTGCTCTGAGTTTACCTAACCATGTGATTTAGAAGCCTTTAGAATAAGACTGTGGGAAGAATTTGTAAAGCTTTGGAGATGCAGGCTAGAGAAGTTCTACAGCATTGTAAACAGAATGTGGTGGAGGATGCTGGTTGAAACTCAAAAGATCAAGGTACTAATAGAAATGTTAGTGGCTAAAGTGAGGCTAGAGGATTCAGTTGGGAAAATGGACTCTACTGGAAAGTGGAATCAAGGCTATCTGTGTTACATTCCGGAAAAATGTCCTCATTTTGCTCATGTTCTGAGACTTTGCAAGAGAATACAATTAAGGATCGTAGACTAATTGTTCTTGAGGAAAAAATTTAAAAGTGATCCAATGTTCATATCATGGCATGTGTACTACTGGCTACTTTCAGCCATGTCTACAGTTAAAATCAGGTAATAAATGCAGACATGAATAATATGAAATGTTCACAGTTCCACCAGAAAGGAAGGGCTTGCAAATGGGGCCCAGAAAAGCATGCTTGCTAAAAAGGTTCACATTAAAAAGAAGCCACAGGCTTTGACATACTTTGCATCAGGACAATAGGAAGGATGTCTGGATGTCTGGAGGCCTTCTTAGTACATGGCCCTGTGCTTAATCACTGTAGGCTCTTAAATGGTTAAACTTTGAAACATTTTGCTTTGCAAAAAGAGTCTTAATTACATTGCTCTTTTGGAGATTCCAAAAGGTGTGCTCCCCCAAGTTCAGTCATCTAGACACTCAGATGCTACCATAGTTGTGGCCTAAGAGGACTCAGCTACTGATCAAACTGTATGCAGATCTTGGCATCATCTACATGGTACTGATTTTTCAACCAGGTAGACTCCAAAAGTTATGGGATCATAGAGGCTTCCATCCAGAGTGCAAAAGAAAGCCTAGGAGTCTAGGCAAAAATATATGATAGTGTTGGCAGAAGTCCTTGAAAACATGATGTGTAAAGTTGTGATAGTGACCCCAAAACTATAGGGGAGGCCCTAGGAAATTGGAAATGGATCCTCTGCCAAAGAAACTTCAACCATCAGTGGAGCCACCCAGCAGAGAAGCCATAGAGATGCAATGACCAAAGCCACAAGGCTAAGTCTTTCCAAGCCGTTTAGAGCTCATGTCTTTTTCTAAACCCAGATGCTAGACATAAAGCTATAGGATTCAATGTTTGCTCTTCTGGGTCTCAGTCTTGCATTAGTTTCTTTTCCATTCTCTTATTTCATCCTTTAGAAATGGGAATGTTCATTCTGTGCCCTTGTATGCAGGAAGTGTTTACTTTTTTTTTTTTTTACAAGAACTTAAAGCTCAGTATTTGTCCCAAGTCTGAGAAAAGACAATGAACTCAGACTTTTAGGAGCAATGAACTGTTAAGTTTTTGGTGACTTTTAGAAATAGACTAACTACATTTTGCCTAATGAGATGGGCAAGATCCTTTTGGGATCAGGGGTGAAGTGTTATGGCTTAGATCAAAAATCTCATCTTCTCAGGGGTGGGTGTTGTTTTAAAATAACTAGGATCATGACAGTACTACACCCATCAGTGGGTTGATCCACTCACAAATTCATACCTGATTGTGCTAGTGGACTACGATGCCTGGTAGGAAGAGGCAGGTTATTGTGGAGTGTGCCTTTGAAGAGTGTCTGTGTCCCTGGCTGCTCCTCCTTCTGTGCTTCATGGTTGCCGTGGGTTCAGTACCTTTTCTCCGAGATGCTTTTCACCAAAACCTTTGTATCTTGGAACTAACCAACCATGGACTGGATCCTCTGAAAACTGTGGGTCAATATAAATCTCTCCTCCTTTAATGTTTAGGTGTCAGGTATTATGTCCAACAACAGGAAAGTGACTAACGTATACAGTCAATATGATGTTTTAAAATAACTAGGAAACGAGACTCCAAAATTTTCCACCACAAAGAAATTATATGTTTGAGGTAGAAACCTGATTGATAGTTATATACTGCATATATATATATATATATATATATATATATAATTATCATACTGCGTCCCACATATATGTACACATACTATGTGCTACTTAAAATAAAGAAAAAATTTGGCTTTGTAAAAGACATTGTTAAACTTATTTTCCAGGCAAAATACCATGGACTAATTTCTTCTATTTCTCCTTACTAAATATAACTAAAACCTCTGAATTAACACAAGAAATAACCAAAAAAGAATTCTAAAATATATTAAGGCAATGGATGTGGTATCTCAGAAAAATAATAATAATAATAATAACAGCAACATGATAAAATAATAATAATAATTTCTCCCTTCACCAAAGAGAGCAACTCATGCTTTCTATATTCCAGTCCTTAGCATAGCAAGAGAAAGTAGTAAAGTAAATCCATTCTGTGTCTGACAGTACTAGATCAGCTTGACACTACTGGCATGACTCAGTTCTGGTGACACTCTGCTCTTTGTTCACAGCACTCTCCCTTCCAGACCTGGGACTTCCTTCCCATAAGTACACAACCAGCATGGCAGCAAGGAAGATCCTGCTGCATTAACTCACCCATCTCAAAAATGTCTGTGAACACTGGCATGCAGGTGGTATGTAGTGTACAGTATATAATATAACGGAAGACTGATCTGCTTATAGAGAATAGCATATTTGAGATGCTTGTGGGAAAATACATGCACTTGAAAAGTTTAATAGTAGGGGCTGGGGATTTAGCTCAGCGACATAAGCACCTGCCTTGCAAGCAGATAGTCGTGAGTTCGATCCCCGGTACCGATAAAAAAAAAAAAAGAAGAAGAAGAAAGAAAAGTGTAATAGTGAAATAAACCAGACTCACAAATTTTAATACCATATGCTATCTTTTACTTGAGGGTGGTAAAATACAAGCAGAGAGAATGATAAAGAATTAATAGATCTCTTGCAACAAAGAAGTGATCCAGGGAAAAAGCACAAAGGGTGACGAGGAGGGGGAGGGGAAACAAGCAGAATAAAGGCGTGTTATGTACAGGAACCTAATGGCTTCAATTAATGTAAACATCAGCTATAGGCCATAACTTGAGCTAAGATTAATAATACCTACAAGAATGAAAGGTGAGATGAGGAGAACGGGAGGAGGAGGGAGGGAGGGGAGGAAGGGGAAAGAGAGAAATAAACCAGCTGCGGTACATGCATGTAACCACTTCTCAACATAATTACAAACTGCATGCATACAAACATGTACTAATAAAATTCAGAGTTTATAAAAATAGCCCATAGGAACCACTCAAAAATTTCTTTGAAGAGAAACCTAAATCATTCATACAAGTGTGACGTTACATGGTTTCTCTTATATGAGAAACTCAAAGTATAAATAAAATACAAAATGAAAGATAATAGGAAGTAGAAAGAGATAGATCTTTCTCAAAGGGAAAGAGGACTGAGAGACAGAAGGTGTGGGAGGAGAGAGACAGGGTTTTTCAAAGGGAATTAAGACGTGTCATGTACTTGTACCAACCCCACGTAGGAATGTAAACATTATATACTGCAAACATGTGTAAAGAAAGGAAGAGGGAGGGGGGGAAAGAAAATGAGATGGAAAAGGAATGAAGATATATTGTGCACATGTACCAACTCCCCACAAGGAATGTATGTACCACACACAGGCGCTAAGAAAAAAATCTCTGCTCGTACACCCGAGATTACCTTTTTCCCAAGAAATGACACAAGACTGACTACTCAGTTTGGGAAACACTTTCACCCAGTTCTTACCCCAAGCACCAACAGACTAGTGGAAGCCCAGACAAATACCAAAGGAAACAGAAACACTAAAGTTCTTGAAAATTACACTGCCATCGGAGCAACAGTTCACAATGTGAAGAAAAGCCTTCATGCTAAACCCAACCCTGGTGAGCACCTGCTGAAACAAAACTTGCAGAGGAATTTCAGTTACGTATAGAGAATTGAATGAAAGTACAACATGTCAAAATATGTTGAATGTACCTTAAAGTGCACCAAGAGAAAAATAGTACACTGGCTGTTAACAATGGAGGAGGTTTGGGCGGGGATTTAGCTCAGCAGCATAAGAACCTGCCTGGCAAGTGTAAGGTCATCAGTTCCATTCTCCATACCAAAAAAAAGAGAGAGAGAGAGAGAGAGAGAGAGAATTAGAGGAAGTTCATAAATCAATAATCAAAGTTACTGCCTCACAAAACTGGAAGAGAGGCCAGGAATATAACTCTGCGGCAGAAGTGCTTTAAATGCAATGTCCTGAGTTCAATTCCCAGTTTAGAAAAAAAAAACCCTAACCCAAAAGGTCAAGAATGTTAAAAATGAATAAATTGGTAATAGGAAACAAGTTCAGAAAATCAATAAAATAAAAATTGGTTCTTCAAAAACAGTAAAATTGCTAAACCTCCAACAAGACTGACAATATTAAAGACAGTAATAAAACAGGAGGTAGCAATATCCCAGAGGGTTGGCTGGCAGCATCCCAGCTGGGCGGTCAGCTGGAAGAGGGTCTGTGCTCTGTGCTCCTCCACTACATCCTGGAGGGCGGTCTGCTGGAGGACGGTGAGTTGACACTCTAAGCCTCATTCTTTGCATCCCAGGGGGCAGCCAGCTGGAAAACTGCAAAACCAGTGGGAACCCCAAAGTCCCGGACAACAGCATGGTGCATAGATGCACACACACCTCTGGAGGGTGAAGTAATCATTGACACCAGTAACGTGGAAGTGGCTGGAGCAGCAGTGAGGAGACAGCAGTTGGACTCTGGAGAACTCTACTGCCAGAAGACCTGTCACAATCTCCACATCCAGAGGCCAAGATTCAGTCCTGACATATGGATAAATGAGGCATACAGAACTCCAACTAGCCATAACCAAAATAAATCTACACCTAGACATATAATAATCAAGGCCTCATAAATTCAGCACTAGAATAGAATACTAAAGGCTGAGGTCACCTATAAACCAAAAACTGTCAGAATTGTGTCAGGCGTCTTTAAAAAAAAGTCAAGAAGTCAAGAAGTGAAGTCGTGAAAAAGTCGTGAAGTCAAGAAGAGCTTGGAGTAAAGTATTTCAGACCCTAAAAGAAAACAACTTCCACCCAGATGGATGCATCCTGCCAAACTAACTTTTAAAATTAATAGAGAAATAAGATACTTCCATGATAAAGAACAACTGAAGAAATACAGACTACCAAACCAACCCCACAAGGAGTGCTGAAGGATATTCTACAGAAAGATAAAAAATACCACCATCCCAGGAACAGTGGCACAGTGGGGTCACTGCGCGTGGCGGGCAATTGAAAGGAGGGGAAAAGTAGGCACCAGCAACGGGGTAATAGCACGGTAGAGACAAGCCAGTGCATGTCTATCATAACCAGTAATGTCGATGGCTTCAACTCACCAATAAAAAGAAAGACAGAGTGGACTGACAGACAAGATCATCAATATAGAAGAAGAAACAGTTGGCTCAAAAGAAAATTCATGGACTGAAGGTTGGAAGAGACAAAATGCTCCACGAGATGGGACCCATAAAAAAAGCAGGGTTATCTTGCCCGTCAACTGAAGAATGGATAGAAAAGGTATGGTATTTTCATGCAATGAAAAGTTACTCAGCTGTAAAGGAGGAAAACCTGGAGGCATAATGGAGATACCACTTGGAATCATACTCATAAATTAAATGGTTTGGACTTACATGGGTGAACATTGCATCACCTCCCTAGTAAAAAAGACTGAACAAGTTAGTGAGATCTCAAATGTACAATAGACATTGTGCAGGCAAAAGGGGTGGAAATGTCTAAAAATGGAAAGTGGCAGCTATTGTTAACTTCTTATTACTTCTTGAAGTCCTGTGCCATTTTCATTGTGGCCACTGCCTTCCGTTTTAGACGAGTCCTCCCCTTTCACTTTCACACGGTGCATTGTACAGTTTGCATCTCACTAACTCCTTTAGTTTTTAGATTAAGGAGGCAGCCTGCAATTTACCTAAGTGATTCTGAACCTTTTTACTTCGGATCTCACATTGTATCCATTTACCTACAAGAGCCTCAAGATTTTCTTTCTTTATAGCTGAGTAGTTTTACATTGTATCAAAATGTTATGGCTTCCTAGCCAATCTGCAGCTGATGGGCAAGCTAGCCCTTCTTTTATCTGGTTCCCTGTCACACAGAGCATTGTTTTCTCATCTTTGACTTTCAGTCTATAAACCCTCTTTCAGGTTAATTGTATTTCTTTTATAGAACATATTGATAGATCCTGTGTCCTAGTCCACTCTGCCTGTGTTTCTTTTTATTGGTGAATCGAGGGCACCCATATTAGTGGTTATAGCCCACCTTCTTGGCCTCATCTCTGCCATGTTATTTTTCTGCCATGGTTGTCTATTTTTCCACTTTATTTTACTGTCTGCCTGTTCACTGAGCCCCCTCTGCCACTGTTCCTGAAACCATAGTCTTTTTTCTCTTTCTCTCTAGAATGTCCTTCAGTATTTTTTGTAGGGTTGGTTTGGTGGTCATGAACTCCCACAGTTCCTCTTTGTGGTGGAAGCATCTTGTTTCTTCATTAATTTTGAGAGATAGTTTTTCAGTATACATCAATCTGGATTGGAGGTTATTTTCTTTCAGGACTTGGAATACTTCACTCCAAGCTCTTCTTGTTTTGATGGTTTGTGTCAAGAAGTCTGCCATGATTCTGATAAGTTTTCCTTTACAGGTGATCTGTTTCTTTTCTTTGACAGCTTTAATATTCTGTTCTTGCATTGAATTTCTGGGATCTTGATTATTGTATGTCTGGGTGTTGATCTATTTGGTTATAGCTGGCTGGATTTATGTATGCCTCATATATCAGAGTATCATTTCCTTTTCCCATGCTTGGAAAATTTTCTTTAGTTATTTCTGTAAATAGCTTGTGTATTTCATTCGTTTTTACCCCTGCTTCTTTTACTCATGTTTTTTATTTTTAAGTTATAGATCCTTTTGTCATATTCTAGCCTTTGTATTATTACTTTCTAGTTCTTGTTATTTTTAAGAGATCTTTCCTTTCACGATTGCAAGCTACAAACCTGTATTCAAGATTTGATAGTCTATCTTTAGTTTCTTTCAAGCAGTATTGACAGCTTTCAATGGAGTTTTTAATTTCCTGGTAATCTCTTTGAATCTGTTTCATGTGTTCTAAATTTTTTTTGTATTCTTCGTTGAAGGTTTGCCTCCGTTTTCTATGCTCCTCTATTCTTTCATCTGTGTCTTCTTTAGAGGTGCCTGGCGATTCTTTTATTATGTTTTTCATATGTTCTTTTACATGTAGCAATATTTCTGTTCTAAGTTCTTTTATAGCTTCATGGTGTTGTTTCTTTATTTCAGTTGATGTTGCTTCAAAAACTGCAGGTGTGCAACTCCCAATCTCTTCTCCTAAACCAGCACTGCTTGGGTTGGAGGCCAGAGACTGCCTTTTGCTTCTTCCTCTTGTCATGTTTCTGGTTTGCTCTGGACAAGTGGGTAGGAGGGTCCCTGGCACTTCCTGTATTGATTATAATTACTCTGAAGTGTTTGGCTAGGTATTTCTGCTGTTTGCTGCTTTCCCCAGTTTGCTGGTGGCTACTGGAGGGTAAGCAGGGGCAGAGCAGGCTGGTCCCCCCATCTGAGCTGGTTAACACAGGCAGTCTTCACCACATTAGTGTGTGCCAGGTGGGTAGGGGTGGTTAGGGATAACTTTAGGAAACCTCAGCAGTGGCTATTGGACTGTGCAGAGGGGCAGAACTCAGTCCAAGCAATTTCTACCAGTCTTCTCTGAGCTAGGAGTGGCTGAATGAAGCCACTGCAATTCCGTCTCCAGGCTTATCCTGCCCAACTCCAAAATGGTGCCCGGCCAATTGTCTACTCCCACGGAAGAACTGAGTCCCACACACTCACCGCCAGCCAGTGCAGTTCTCTGGCCTGCTGCTCCCCTCGGCCACCACGTCTCCCCGCCAAGGCCTTCAGGCTTGCTAGCCACCAGCTTCACTGAGCCCCTGCATCTCCAGGCTCCAACAGCGCTTCTGGCATGGTGGTTCCAGGGAAAGCCCTGCCAGCTGCTGCCTTCTTCTGTCTAAGTTTTTCTGTTTTGTTTTTTTTTTTTAATTCTCTCAGTGGGCTTCAGTTCTCAGTTTAGTTTCTTCCTGGGTTGAGGGGACCCACTTCTTTCCTTCTTGTCTTCTCCAGAATGCTATATTCCAGCAACTGGACTGTTTGTCTCAGAGAGGCTTTTACTCCGCTGCTTACTGTCCCGCCATCTTCCCAGACCCCTAGTTCTATCTCTTTAGGCTTTTCTTTGCTGTGACAGTTGATTTTTTTCAAGAAAAGTTGCTTTAAAAATATTAATCACTAAGTAAGTTTTCTCCTGAGAATCGTCTGTCTTTTACTTTCTTTTTAAGGCCTTTCATTTTTGTTCACCGTATTATAGTCACAAGGGAATTACAGATCAAGACAAGAAACCCACAAGTAAATAGGTCTTCCTCTCCTCCCCTCACACAGCCTTTTTTTAATGTACCTAAATGCAGGAAATAGATGAGTGGACTTCTATTTCCAGACATGCTCTTAAAGATACCGACATAAATCATTTTTATCATTCTCTACATTTACACTCACACTCACCATATTTTTTTAGGGAATTGTTTAACCAGACTTCTAACCAAGAGTGGGAGGAAATTCAGAGTATAATTTACTCTACAAAATGTGTTCCCCTATGTTTCTTCTTCTTGTAGGAATTGCTTTCTAATTTGTTCAAAGTTGATATTTAGATTGGAGAGTCTGGAGTTTCCAAGTATAATCAGTTATTTTATGCTTTAAAATTCTTCCCCAGTGCCCATGTCAGTACCCTTAACACTCCTTACCTGGATGATTGCAACTGTCTTCTAACTCTAATACAAACAGATAAAGGCTTGGAGCATAGCGTATGAAATATTTTGCTATCAGAGCTTACATTATTGGCCTCATGTACTATTGCTACTCCAAAGCAAAAATATCTCAGCTGAAGACTATATAAAGACAGCAGTGCAGCAAGCAAGATGAGCCCTCAATTCCTAGTGCTCATATGTCACTAGACCAGGCAATACAAAAGGACTGAAGTGACTGAGATTAAGTTTTCACCACCATATAAAGTAGAGATCTAATATAGATATTAAGTATACCATAAAAAATAATGTTAGAATTCTCATATATATACATGTATATCCCTGAATTGAACTACAAATCATTACTAAATGATTATTACTAAATAATGACCAGTGCTATGGTTTAAATCTTGAATGTCCCTTAAAAGCTTACATGCTAAAGGCTTGGACCCTAACTCAGCAATGTTCAGAAATGGGGTTTTTGGAAGGGACTGGATCATTAGAGCTCTGACTTCATCAGACATGAATCCAACCATAGATTTGTAATGTGATGATGTTATTGATGGATGACGGAAACTTAGAAGGTGGGACATATGTGAAGACAAGACTTCTTCCTCTCTGACTTTCCATTTCCTGGCTGCTGTGAGTTGAGCAGCTCTCCTGTATCACCCCCTTCACCCATGGTGTTTCTGCTTTGACACAGGCTAAAAAGCAATGGCAACAACCAGCAGTGCCCTGAAATCTGTGAAACTGTGGCCAAAGTAAACTTGTCCTCTATTTAGTTGTTTTTCTTAAATATTTTATCACAGCAGCAGAAAATTGACTAACATACACTGCATACTAATATATTGAGTATTTAGAAAATTCTCTATAGATGGCTGTTAAAACAATGACTAAAACTCCTAACAATTATTTTTTTAAAGTAATTTCAAAGTCCTCTTTCTCTCCCGTTTTTAAAAATAATTCTGAAGTCCTCTTCTCAGCTGTTTTATTTTCTCTGAAATCCTACAGTTTCCCACTAGGTGGCGTCCATCTTTGGGAATTCTTTATTTTCTAAATTAGCTGGTTTTTCTTCTCAGGGATCCAGGGATGTGCAGTTGGCAGGAGTCTTTCTGACTCCTTGCCTAGACTCTAGACTACCTTTTCCTTGTGAGTAAAACTACTTGAATTTCCCTAATCTTTCCAAGACTGTCTGTGGAACTGCTGGGAAAACACACCGAAGACTCTTACTGAAACTAATTTAAATACCAGAGCAACTGCAGTAAACACACCTGTGTCCTTCTCTTAAAAATTTTATATGGGCATACACCTTGCAAGTTTTCTCTGTTCTTTGCATATATTTTTAAGGTATGTTCCCTACTCCCATTTCTCTATCAGAAATAATTTTGACATTTTAAGTGAAGTATTTTTAAAGCCTTTCTATTTAGAATTTTCCAGCGTTTGGCTAGGATCATAGGAAAGCAGCCATAAGTAATCTCTAAACAACTAGAAGCATTTACTTAGAAAACAGCTTCTCAAAATGGAATTCTTAAAAATGTAGACACTTTCAAATGATCACTCTCTGAAAAACAAAACTGGAAAGAAAAATCTATTACTTGATGATGAATAAAGAGGCTGAAAACATGAGTTTTAAATTCTATAATAGGGAAGTGAAAAACTTTAATGCACTTAATTTTTCTGGCCCAGGCCCTGAAATAACATATAAATGATCTCGCCGAATCATTATGAATGAGGTTAGTGGAATTTTGTTTTTTCGTGGTTATTATTTTCATCCTACTCAACATCCCTTCCTGAAACATCTTCTCAGGGCAGTTTTTGTCACACACAAATTCCATTGCCAGAAGGCTTCACTGCTGACTTCGCATCCATCTCTCCAGGCCAGACTCTAGTTCCAGACCTAAGCTTGGAGAGCCAGTGATCTGCAAATCTCCACTTGGAGGTCTCCCAGGGCATTTGTGTTCCGTTGGCCTAAAGTATGTGCCACCCCCACTAGCTCCCTTGGCCAATAATGACACCACCAAAACAGGAACTTGGAGATTCTCTTAAAATCTTGCTTCTCCCTCTCCCAATTCTGAATCCGTCACGCAGGCCTGTCGCTTGTATCTGCTCTGTCACTCTTATTGTCATCTCTGTCCCTAACGTCTTGCTCTTATTTTAACCCTCACCCACTCTCACCAGGAATATTGCCACAGACTCTTTCCCTCCCTCACCACGCTGCAGCTCTCACTCCACTGCCCCCATTAGGTCTTTCCAAAATACAAATGTAATTCTGCCCTTTAAAGCTCTGCTTTGTCTCTAAACCAAAAATGCTAACTCTACTAGAAGGTCCTGAGCCAGACTCCGCCTACCTCTCTAACATCATGCAGTACACTCCTGACCTGAGCCCCACATGCTAATCTTCAAGACACCCTACCTACATTCACAAAGGGACACCCATCCCTTTGTGTCCCCAGGCTTTTATAACACTATGTTACACCTTTACTGTGACTATCCCTTCCTCCTCCTCTCCTTCACACATTCATTGAGAAAACTCTTGAGCATTCTTCAAGACTCTTATTGTTCTCCAGATTGATCACTCCTGCCTCTTTCCTGTTTCAGTGTCGTGTATATAAATTTATTATAGTGTCATCATAGCTTGATGACAATGCACTTAATTCGCTGATAGCAAACTCTGCATCATTTTTGTCTTAGGTGCTAAACACTGTTTAACTATGTTCAACAATTATAATATCTTAAATAAGTGAATAAAGGTATTAATCATCAAATTTTCCTAGCTGTGTAATGAGACACACATTGTACTAGAACCTTATAAATGTTATCTCATTTAATCCTCTCAATAAGGTAAATTCTATAATTACTCTAACTTCAGACAACATATTTCAGAAGTGAATAATTAACACATGTAAAATCAATACCTGTACCTGAGAGGTTTGCTTACTTTCCTTGAGCAGAGCTTAATCTCAATATCAAATCTATGTTGCTTCTCCAAAGCCTGAATGAAGAAATACTAGTCTATTCTCAAATATTTTTTTAAAGACAATGAATTATACAATGTACTTTTTTAAATTTGATACTAATTCAGGGAGGAAATGAGTGACTCTTAAGCATGACCTGTGTGTACTTAGTAAGAGGAAAATGATCTCTCTTAATAAGCATACTCAAACTAATTTTCTTTTCTTCTGAGCTGCAAGGTTACTTGAAAACTTGAAAAACTCACTCAGGGAAATAAAGCAGGTGAATATAGGTATATAGTTTTCCAACATCCTTCTCTACCCCTCTCTGTTATGGAGCAGCCATGACATCTTGAGTGTTGACCCTAGCTTCATGAATGAGTACTAAATCAATGTGTCTCCAAACACTGGTGTCTAGGAATACTATCTGTAAAAGTTGATTTCCAGTTTCCATACTGTCTTGGTTAGTTTATGCTCGTTGCTGAGACAAAATACCTGAAGCCCAAGAGGGGAAAGCAAAGGTTTATTTCTTACAGTTTTTGGAGGTTTCAGTCCACACTCAGTTGGCTCCAAGGCAGGCGGGCATGGCTGGACCACAGTTCAGGGCAGCCTTCGACAGCAAGCTCGAACCAGCAAAAAGAGAGACACACCTTCTTCCTGCCATTACATCACATCCTGGCTCCACCCCTATGTGGGTGGAGCCCTGACACAATCAACCCAAGCACTAGACAATGAACCAATAACAAATGCACAATTCAAACTCTTGAGGGCTGGGGGACACAGACATAAACCATGACACATACCAAGACCATCTGATCGATAAATCTAAATGTCCATGATTCTGCCCCAGAAGACTCATACAAATTAGCTAGAGTCACAGTAGAAATATATATCCAAACCAACCATGATAACCTCAACTTTTCTGGGAGTCCCAGTAAATCAGCTGGTATTAGATATAATCCTGACAACTCTCCATAGCTACTAGAGTGGCCAACAGTCCCTGCATGCCGAGTCATTCTTGGTTTTAGTGCTGAAAGCCCTATGTCTCAAGAAACCTCTAGCTTCTAAGAAAATAATAACTACAAAATAATAATAATAACTATTAGTGACTCTAAGGGTGCCATTAGAGGTCTCCCTAGTCATATTGAAAAGGTAGGCTTCTTTTAATACTTTCTCTCCTTTTCACCTGTCTGGAT
This sequence comes from Cavia porcellus, assembly GCF_034190915.1. Taxonomy (NCBI): domain Eukaryota; kingdom Metazoa; phylum Chordata; class Mammalia; order Rodentia; family Caviidae; genus Cavia; species Cavia porcellus. The sequence goes on along the minus strand of NW_026947500.1, from coordinate 939,866 downwards.
ACAAACAAGAACTCCGCTCATTGCTAGTGGCACCCGTTGTATGACCACAAAGGAAGCTGGTCTGAGGAAAACACGTGGAAGGTACAGCCAAATGTCAAAAAGCAAATCAGAGTCACAGCGATGGTTGTGCCGAGTGCACTGCCTTCCCTACCTTTATGTATGAACAAATGTCCATATTGTTTATTCTGGGTTAGTTTAGCATTCTGTCACTGCCAAGAGAATCACCCTAACACAGGCGGTTGGCATATCAAGATGCCATGAAGAAATAAGGAAAAAGTTCCTTTCAGACAAATGAATATGTGGATCTAGAAGCAGGATGGTGGTAAGGTGAATCTGTCACTTTTGATTGTAGAGAAAAAAATTCCTCTGGGTTCCATCTTATTGAAAGTCATAAAATAATGTACAAGAATCTGAAGCGATATATAAAGTACTCACCAAAAGCTGGCATAATAATCTAAATCTAACAACGTTAAGTATACTGGTCATTAATATAAAGTTTTACTTTGGGATCCAAAATAGTAACTAATTTCAGAAGCACATGATGGTGGAATCATAGTTTAAGAGCAACACATGTGAGAGATTTAGGGATTCTGTGTGACTCTAAGCTCTACATAAGCCAACAGTGTAATGTGCTTGTCAAAAAAAGTTAGTGTAATTGTAGGGTACATTAGCAGAAGCGTAACAAAGATTGCTCTCAGGATGTACCAGCCACAGTAACCTTTAGGTACAGGAATTTTCTGCTCTTTGCATCTATCTGTGTGCACTTGTTCAGCCCATGTGATTTCTAAATACCCTCCCTTAATCTTGGGCAATTCTTGTTCCTCTTTATTCTTGGAAATTATCTCAATCCTTAGTTCATTTGTCTGTTTTTCACTTTCAGATATTCAAACTGGTGTCAAACACTGAAGAAAAGCAGCTAAATGACAGCCCAGAAAAGTCACCTTCACCATCTGCAGACCTTCCGAACTATGCTGTAGCCACTCATTTTCCAAAAGAAAGCTTTGTCCCTTTCTGTAAGGATTTTCACTCCTCTTCCCAAGGAGGATACTTCGTCTCACCGTATAAAACCCCTTCTTTCCTCGTGAAAATGTGAGGTAAGAACATAGCTTTGTTCTTGTCTGCTTCCTTAGAAACTCAGTCTATGGGGGACTGCATGAAGTATACATTCCAAACTGAGAGCCCCTCATCTCTAGGGAGGGAAACCTTCATATCCAGCTGGGGAACCTCTGAGCACCACCATGTCCTCTGTGGATCCTAGGGCCTCTGCACTGCAGTACAATACGTTGGGGTCCTCTAGGTGCCAGACAGGCTGTGTTCCAACCAGCTCCGTAACCTGGATTCACACGGTGCCTTAATACATTATCTCAGGAAAAACAGCTCCTTCAGCCTTTGTGACTTCTTTTCAGATGTCTAGAAGGCAGGTCTTTGTCTTTTTCTCATTCCCATCTTCAAGCACAGCAAAACCTCTATCTCCATCACTTCACCAAACAAAAAAGCTCTTGGAAACTGAATGATATGAGTTATTGCTCTGGGATGTTTTTCAAATTTACCCATTGTGCCCAGGTATGCCTGTTACCCAGGCATGAACATATCTCAGGCTGAAGACAAGTCTCGTCCACATGGAAAAATACAAAAGATGCCAACATGCAGAAAGTCAGACCCCTGACTCTGCCATTTATATCTGACTCCCCTGATCTCACAATTCAGTGGGCAAGAATCTCTCCTCCTCCTTATCCATTAGTGTTCTGTCTACCATCTTTCGTTTCTTCAAAGTTCACTCTCTCCCGCCTCTCTCTCTTCTCTAGCTTTTTCTTTACATTTCCAACCTTTTTTTAAAAAATGGAACAATAAATAAAATTACCTATTGACCCAGGGGTATAACTAATAAAAATGTGGCCCAAGAGTAACATCTCATGTGAATCCTTTTCCCTAAATGAGCTCCCATCTTTCTTTCTTTCTTTCTTTCTTTCTTTCTTTCTTTCTTTCTTTCTTTCTTTCTCCTTTGAGTATTATGGATGGAATTGCTCTCTATCTTTCCTCTTGGGTTTGATGTGAAGAATATTGGGAGGTGAACAGAGACCGAGATCAAGTATACATTTTTCCTGTCCAGTACTGAGGTTGAATTGCACAAAAAGAAAATAACAGATCAGTGTAGTGCCATAAGTGAGCTTCACAAGGTGTTGGGACACTCTGGCCCGGAGCAGGCTATAGGAAAGTGTGCACCCTGAGCCAACTGAGGGGTGCACAGTCCACTCACTATCTTCTTGCAGTGCAACAACACTAGAATACCTTTGTCATCTTCTGTTCCAGTGCTGGGCCCCCAGAAAGGCTATCACGCACCCAGCTAGCAGAGTATGCACAATGGGCCTCTAAATCACAGCTTCCTGCTGACATCTCAGTCTTGCCGGTGTTTGCACACTAGACCCCTCACCTCAAGAACTTTCACCCAGCTTCCCAGTGTCCCCTCCTCTTCTCTCTACCTCCCCTACATTAAAAAGTAGTCCCCAGTGAGTACTGTGTTACTGAATCCAATTAACATTCTCTGTCCTTTTATAACTTGGATTCTTTACAATATTCATGGCTGGTTTTTACTTAACTTTTCTGGAAATTTTTCTTTCTTGGTGCCTATTAAGTCATTTGCTTTTGTCTGTGTAGCTCACGAGCCACTTTCTCTTTAGCAGTCATCTCTTACTCCCTTCTGTGTGAGCATTTCCCAGTCTCACTCTTTCCCCTATTGTCGTGAAGAATTGTGTCCACTCTTGTGTTTCAGCTACCTACACCATCAACTGAAAATTTCCAGAGCTGATGTCTCTTTAATATCATTCTTTCTTCGATGTTCCAAATCCATATTTTCCTCAAATATACTAAATAACCCATAGAGACTTCAAGGTAGATGTGTTCCCAATTGAACCCATTACTACCTCCTCTGCCACAGTCTAGACCTTCTCCTCCTTTTGTACTTCTGCTAATGGCAAAAAATACACAAAACCAGGAGCCATCTCACACTTTTCCCTCCCACTCTTCTCCCACATTGTTTCTCTTGGTGTGCAACTTCCACAAGACCTCTTCTAGGCATGCACCGTTAGCTACTCTGTATGATGGAAACGCCTCCTGAGAATTTTCCTTATGCTTAATATTCTGCCCCCTCTCTCCACTACCTCTTTAGCTCCTCACTATTGTCAATTATTTTTCTAGTAGTATGATAATCACTATGATTAAATGTTCCCTTGCTTAAAATTTTTCAGAAGTGGCTTCTCACAGACTTTAACATGAACGCTAGCTTTCTTATCATGAACTATGAGGCTGTTTTTACCTAATCTCTCCTTTTCCAGAACTTTTAAATTTAACTCACATGCTATATAGCCATAGAAAGTGACTTAAGAGTTCTCAGACTATCTTGGTATCCTGAAAAAAAAAAAAAAATATATATATATATATATATATATATATATATATATATATTTAAAGCAAAGTAGCAAAGTCTTGCTTTCCATAACATAATTTTGATTTCAAACCATATGGTTAGTTATATACTTGTATATTTCCCTCAACAAAAATTGTGTAAAACTGTGTAGTTCCAAAATGCAATAATGGATTTTTTTCATATTTCTAACTCTAGTATTTAGTTTGATATCTAGTCTACCATATTGTTCAATACATGAGTGGAAGCAAAGATTAAAACACGGAAAGAAAAAGAGTACCAGAGAAAGATGTAAAAAAGAACAAAAGGAGAAAATGAAGAACAGGGAAGATCGTACCCTTAATGATACGACCTTACAATGACTTTCAAAACATATCCTGCTCTTGATCTGACTATGTCTTGCAAATATGCAGCCCCTGAAGCTTTCTGTATAACTTTTTAATCAAGTAATCTAATAAAAGAATTTTTCTTTGAGAGACAGAAAGAATATTTGCCCCAAAGCATCTAAGGATCTTACAGAGCAAACATCTAGGCTTCTGCAGATGACTGGGGATTTTTTAAAGAAAAAGAGAAATAGTAAGAATTGAGCAGAATTATTAACTTACATTTCATTAATATTTAACATTAGATATAGCTATACAGCTAGGAGAGAGAATATTAAAGTTCCCTCATCTTCTAATTGAATATTCTGAGTATCCTCGCTTCACATACTAGACAAAATCTGAGACAAGAATAGTAAGTGCTTCAGAAGTAAGCGGTCTTAGGGTCTTTCTTTCTTACTGTTTTGTGATCTGTGAGACACAGCATGTAGCACTCCTTTTCATTTGCCTAAGAGGCTTCACTTTCCCCTGCTGATACGTGAAAAGCAGGATATTTGGAACAATGTCCCAGTGAGACACACCTGAGCGTGGGAAAGGGATTCCAGTGGGAAGATGTCCAGGGAAACCTTTCACGGCTGAAAAAGACTATCATGAAATCCAACCGCATTTACTTATTTTGAGAGCTCACCAACTGCCATTGAGATATAAAATACTGTATTTTTAACCACTAAGAAACTTTATCCAAAATGTATACTTCTGAGAGTTTTGATGTGTTACATGACCACATAATTTCATGCTCAAATTGTTAGAATGCACTTTTTGTCTTACTTGTTGTTTTCCCTTTGACCGCTTATAACACATTTCCCTCTAATTTAAATAATTGAAAATATCAGTGAAGACTGAAAAATATGAAGTTGACACATTAAGAAAACTAGTCTACAAAGAAATTAAGAGAAAAACGTTCTTGAGCAACTCAATGAGTTGCATTCAGCCCTGAGGAATAGGAGTGCAAGCTGCATGTGAGGGGCTAAAATGGAGGAGGCGCGAGGTACCAGGAGCCAGTGGTCCTTACTGAGATGGTGAAGACACTGCACCTCTAGACGATGAGGACACATTCTTCAAAAGGTTTTGCTTTTTTATTTCATGAAAAAAAAAAAAAAACTTCCTAACAAAACAATAGGAGATTAACAGTAGTTAATATACCTTGTTTTGTTATCTTCAAAGTAGTTACTCAGAGTACAAGATCTGGTCATAAAAAATTCTACAAATGATTGTTGTACCCCGAAATGAGACTCCAAATGTGGCTCAGAATGAGGCAAGATGTTTTTTTGAAGAAAAAGAAGCGCATTATTTTAGCTGGTATCCAGGGATACAGGGAGCAGTGGAGACTGACAACCTTTACATGCCGAGATAGTGGGCGACACACCCATAAAACAGGGTGGAGGTTTGCAAGACAGGATGGGAGTCGGGGGAGTTTTACAGGGACATCTGGAGCACAGTGATCTCAGAAAACGGGGTGTTGGGCTGTGTTGGGCTGAGGGCTAGGTGCAGGATGTTTCTATGATAAAGGGGTGGGGGAGGTACAAGGCTGGTGATTAACTTGTCTTCATGAGCCCAGCTGCAAAGGAACAGAAAGGGGTGAGGGGGGTGGGCGACGCATACAGGACAGGAACACAGCGTGGAGTCATCTGTGGAAAATTACAAGTTATAACAATGATATTAGCACAAAGCTTGTTTTCAATCAAATTGGAGAAATTAGTATCATAACTATCTTGTATTTTTTCCTTTTCCTTTCCTTCACCATCAAAAGGTTTTAAACTAAGGATGAGAATTACAAGAATTATAAGCTGGGTGTGGTGGCATATGCCTATAATCCCAGCACTACCAAGGCTGAAAAAGAAAAGAAAGGAATGTGGCAGCAAGTAGAAAAAAGAGAATGGAAACTGAGAGATCATTAGAAATGTTTTGCAGTAATCTAGAGCATGTATATAGAGTTCAAACATAGGCAGTGGAAATGAAAGCATTAGCGAAAGAAACAACCAGAAACCAGGTAAAATATCTTGGTAAGTCAAGCAAGAATCTAACATGTTTTAAAGAATGCTAGGGGTAGTGAAGCTCTCCCGTCCTGTTCACATATCCACTCACCGGTTTGTCTGGTTTCCCCAGCTGTTCCAGAACCTGACCGGCAGACAGGAAAGGGTGTCTCTCATCCTGCAGCAAATCAGTGCATTTAAAGCAGAATGTCTCGCCATTACTCCCACTGGCAGAACCTGTGGAGCCTTTTAACGTTAATGATTCCTGGGCTCTGTGCCAGACTCGCCCTGTACTTCATTTTGTTAGGTACTCGTGGTTAACAAAATCACTGCTTTAAAATGTAATCACATCAATAAATGCATGCTAACAGACTTTAGAAACATGTAAGTTTAACTCCTGGATTCTAAGTGCCCAACCCAAAAATAAGCAATATATTTGCACACTAAAATATTTGAAATGTACTTCTTATTTATTTATACTTTTCACTTGATTTAGAATACATTTTTCTCTCAGATAATCAAAAGCATCAATGAAAAACATAATTTTGACATATTAAGAAATTATTTCTAAAACAATAATATACAAGTTTTTCCACACCTAGTTCCTATCCAGTTACATTTGGTAAATATTAAATATTTACCTTCTGAGGCCCATTTCAAGTGATCCCTGTCCAGTGGGATAGAGAAGGTGGCAGAATCTGTAGTCAGTGTCTGCAGTTCTGATGTGGGCGACCCATTCATAGTCCATTCTTTTAGAAGCGTCCACTCCTGTATTTCATTGCACTTGAAATATTAGTAAAACTCATTACTTTTAGCTTTATTTGCCAAGACATTTTGCCATATTTTTCACTGAATTTGGGTGAAATCAGGATCATCAAACTTATAAAGGAAATTTTGAGGTTTTATTTACCTTGAGGGAGAAAATCATGAGATCACACACTGCAAAGAGGAGCATGCCAGCCAGTAATCTGAGACCACGAGTTCCTTCCAGGGCTTCACTAATGTTAACCACCTGAGGAGGTGCTCGCTATCAAAGCGTCAGGAATTGAAAATATTTACACACAATAGTGGAGTTACAGGAATGTAGTAGGACTTGTCAAATTTAGTTCAAGTTCGGATAGATAACAAGATATGACTCATGACAAGAGTAACTCTTCAATCCAGGAAAAAATAGTTGGGTCTGGAATCAGATAAAATTATCAAAAGATGCAGATGACTAAGAGAGAAAGCAGTTGCAAGTGAAATATACAAACTCTGGTTTCTATTAATTCTGCAGGTGATTCCGTTTGAAGCCAAGGTTGCCATCCACTCTTCAAAACAGTTCCTACTGCTGACTGATGATGTTCCTTGGTCTAGTTGCAAATGCAAGGATTAAAATTCTAGCATCTTTGGGCAACATTTATTATTGATCTTTCAAAACTCAGCTCCACTCCTAAGAATTCAGTGGAGTCTTTTTTTTTTTTTTTTTTTTTTTTTTTTTTGGTCTTTTTCCTTTTTATCGGTACTGGGGATCAAACTCACGACTGCCTGCTTTTAAGGCAGGCACTTATGCCACTGAGCTAAACCCCCAGCCCCTAGTGAAGTCTTTCCTAATGGCCACCTTTCCTAATGGCCACACACCTTCCTGTGTGCTGTAATTTGAACTCTACAGTGTACAAGGTTTAACTATACCCCCGTTAGATCTCATGAATTTATTTGTCTCCTCCACTGGGCTCTTGAAGGGCATGATTTATCTCTTTGTATCCCCACCCGACTTGGCAAATAGTCTAGTAGGTAATAGTCTCTCAGTGTTTATTAAATTTTTAAAATTCATAAACATTTATTTTTAAATGCATATTTAAACATCATACGGCCATTGCAACATTTTTGAAAGGACGAGATTGAACTATGTTGTCTCTCAATCCTAATCTCTTTGAGATCTAAAATTCTTTGATATTTTTTCATTCTGTGTGATACAAAAATATGTTTATGTGCATATGTAGATATACATTTGACTGTGCAATTGAAAATATGGTGAATGTTTAAACTAAAAAATGATTGCAGTAAAAGATGCATTGCCATTAATCTCCCTTTAATTATCCCCCTTACTTCAAACGCATTTGTCTCTTTGTTCTTACCACTTTCTGGAGCAGTTCTGGAAGTCTGTGAATGGCTGTCTCATTTTCCTGAATGATTTCAAAATGTTGACTTTTTATGGTTATTCTGATTTTTGTACCAGGAATCTAACTCAGGACCTTATGCGTGCCAGGCAGGAGCTGTACCACTAAGCTGCATTCCCAGCCCATGGTAGTTTTGATTTTGAGAATGAACCAGAAGTCATCTGGTGCCCCATCCAGTGGATGAGTTGCTGGAAGACACACTGTAACACTTTCACAAGCCTGCCACTGGATGGCACCCAGCAGCAGCAGCACCGCGTTTTTGGTCATTCCTCAAAAAGGTGCTCAACTTCTAGAACTGAGAACTGCTTCTGAAAATAGTAAGAATGATGGGATTGGTATGTTTGAAGCAAGGGAAAATATTTTAAAAGAAAATCATATCAATGTACTAAATTTTTAGAAATTTGGTAACTTGTCAGACCTGGTGGGTAGGCCTAAGATTATGCATTTTTTGATAGTCTTCCAGATCATACTGCTGCATCTGATCAACAAGGACACTTCAAGTAGTACAATTTTTAGGAGATGGAAACTGATCCTAGCCCTCACTGAGATCATATCATACATTTTGAGGCAGATAAGGTGAAATTTAGTCCTGAACTGCTTGAGTCCAGGTCCTGGCCCTAACACTTTAATATGATATTGGACAGGCCATCTTAACATATTTGTGCCTCCATTTCCCCATCTGCAGTAGAGGAATAATGACTGGGCTTTTGTGAATTTAATCAAGCTGATTCATATGCAGTATTTCTAGTAGTGTTTCAAAGATAGTAAGTACAATATACATAAACGCTACAGTTTCCTTCTTTTGGACTACTTGTTTTAGCAGTGAAACACTTTATATATTCAAGAACTCTCATTTTTATAAAAATCTTGAGGTCAGGTTGGTGGCAAATGCTTGAATCCTGGCACTTGGGAGGATGAGACAGGAGGTTCACTGCAAGTGTTAGACCAGGCTGTGCTACATAGAAAGACCCTGTCTTAAACATTTTGTTTTTCTTTTTGAAAACTATGGAGAAAAGAAATTCTCCCTTCCTTAGGTCCGGAGAAAAAATATGGGATCCATAGACCAAAGCACAAAATCCAAAGAAAGAGGAAAATAATTTGTCATTTTTTCAAGTAACAACATTCTCTCACTGTTACCACACCACTTCCCAGTGATAATGCTGAAAATATGTAATATGTTTACTGTTCCAGAAAAGGTAAAACACAGAGACTAGAATGCATACCATAAACATACTCCAGAAAAGGGGGGTTAAATATCAGCATAGCCATAATGCCAGGAAAAACATTACTTTCACTTTAATAACAGGATACAGGGACCATTTCTTGACAATAAGCTATCATTTCTTCAGCCAGTAAATTGCTTTTGATAACAGGCATGCAACTAACTTAGGGTTATCAGGATACAAGAAGGATCATCTCAACATAAAATAATTTAATAGAAAGCATAGTTTAAGTTTCAGAAAAGATAAGAATCAGAGAGTCACAAACAAACGAAAACCTGAAAACCTCTTGCTACTATGAGTCTTTTATCCCCTTAATGAGAGAGGGAAAAACATAAAAGACATTCAAAATAAATATGGTCCCTAAAACAGGATAAGTGTGCCTTCATCTCTGAGTCTTAAACATCCAGTAATATACTGTGTGGAAAGAGTTATACTCTTCACTTTACAGATGAAGCTCTTGAGAGACTCTGATTTTTCTAAGAGTCAAAATATCATATTTTCCAGACCAAGATTTGGCAGAAAGGGGATTTTAATACAGTCTTAATGGATATTCTATGATTGTAGCTAGTTTTTTCTTCCCACTTCGAATGAACCTCCAGTTTGAGCTTTCTCAAGTTTAAAACAAGTGCAAGGCCACACAGTAGATAAGAAACCAGGAGAAAGAGACATCGAAGAAATTTATTGTGGCAAAGACACACTCTGTCTTTTAATATTAAAAGAGAAAATTCTAGGACTCAAAGTTTGTTAGGTTGTTACCAGTCCTGTTGACTTGGCTCACACTTTCCCCAGTATCCAGCCACCTGGAATATGGCTTGTGCCTTCCCGTTTTGCTTTAAGGTATGTTTGAAGAAGAATGTCTGTCCCACTAGACGGTGGGAAGCACAAAACCCCCAGTAACTTGAATTCTGCCGCTGGCAGTTTCTTGTCTTGAAAACTTTATTGCTTGTGCTGCCGCTCTCCTTGGATTAGGGGAAATTCCACTGGGCCTGAGTCCTTGTTAAGCGAAGGAGACCAGTGCAGTGGGGAAATGAATTCATGGTCATGGAAGATGGGTGATTTAACAGCCAGAGTTTAGTTAGCCAAAAATTCAATTATTTATGAATAGATTTTTGAATCAAACAGAATAGAATCCTGGCCTATTGGTTGAATTTACATCTAATTTTTGCCATGGGTGTCTTTCTATGTCCTGATTTATATACATTGTTGTTGCTCTTGTTTGGACTACAAATGAAAAAAACCATAAGCCTTTAAAAATTTTCCAGTCTATTTTTCACATTTAGAAAACTTGATTATTTCTTGTCCTGTGTTAAAAGAAAGAAAATGTTTAATAATAATACTATCAAGGAGATCAAATAACTTGTCATGTTTCAACATTGTGGAATTTCTTACTGGAAAGGTGGATACATATTTTTATTTGACTTTTGTAGAAAACATGAAAATTAAAAGTCATGTTTTGGATTTATTAATCATAATATGTGCATGGATTTGTCAACATGCTCTTAAAAAAAGACCGAAAGCAGAATAATGATTGAAAATTGTGTTTTTAATAAAGTTTAGAGTAAAATATTCTAAAGTATAAATTATTCACATAAAATATAGACTAAGTATATGCAAAGAAGTAGGATTTTGTGAACACTGAGATGATTTGGAAAATATAATTTGGTCCTTCTTTGTAAGTCAGGAGGTATTTCAAAAATTCACATTTTCAGGGTCAACAAAAGAAACGTTATTTGTCAGGATTTATATTATTATACCAACAGTCACGTACTTTTATTTTAAAAATTATAGGTCATCAGAAGAACCAGGAATCACTGTTTCTCTGTAACTAGCATACAAAATTTTGTAAGGCATATCCCTATCACTCGTATTTTCAAAGTATATAATTGAGAAATAACTAGATTAGTGGCCATGAACTTGTGTACCTAATCAAAATGTGATTGTGAGTGGTATCTTGCCCCCTGCTTTTCATAACTTCAAGAGTGGACTTTGTCATGATGTATATATTCCTTTCCAAAATCTCCATATAGCATATAAACAGCCAAATGAGTTAAGAAAAACCCACGTTTCAAGTATATGGGAACAAATATAAGCAATTTAGAGTTTTCTCTTAAATAAATTCTTAATGTATTTAAGCAGAGAGAGCTTTTAATTCAACTTATAATTGTTATAAATTAAATTTCTATGTAAACTAGAAAGAAAAGCAGACGGTTTAAAATTAAAGTCTTTATGAGACTTGAAAACAATGCATTTGGCAATATTATAAACTGACTTTAACACTTTTGAGAATTTAGAAGTCTAGTAACTAATATTGATATATTGACTACAAAGAGCAGTTGTTTTATAAAGGAACCTCACTAATGCAATAAGTAATATTTATTCAGTCCATTAAATAGCAACTAACCCCTAAAACAAACACTAACTGAAACATGCATATCCATTATTTTTGTAATAAACACTAATGCATTCTTAACATTTTAGTCACAAAAAATAGCTAAATTGTTAATTTTCTTCATAATAAAAAGAATTGGTTTAGGGTGGACAGTAATTAGAAAATTATTCACATCAAATACATCAAAGGGAAAACTCTTGGAAAACCTCAGATTCTAAGTTTAAAAAATCAATAATAATTGAGAGCCAACAGAGTCATGGAAAAACTTTGTGAAATTTGGGGAGTAGCTGTACCACTTTGCTCTCTCCAACATCTTTGTAGTTACAGCTACATCAGCTGGGGTTCCATATTTACTGTCACATATTTCTATATTGGTTTCTTAAAACCCACTTTTAAAATATATTTTATTAAAATATTTTAGAAATCATCTTTTAAGAGGAGAATATCTGTAATCAGTTTAAAAGGTTCAGTATTTGATATTCAAAATTGTGAGAACCATGAATGTTACATTTCGCATTTCTCTATTTTTAGTTTTATTCCTTTTTTATTTTTCTTTTTATTGTTTTTATCGGTAAATTTTAGATACACATAATGATGGCCTTCGTCATGGGAAGTTTGTACCTGCACATGATACATCACGTTCCTTCTTTTTTCTCATTCCCCTCTTCATTCTTCAATCCTTTTTCCTCTACTTATTTACTAAAGCTTTATTATCTCCATTTTCCTTCTATTCCCTTCTTTTCTCTTGTCCTCCTCTCCCTTTCCTCTCCCCTGCCCTTGTTCCACTTCTCATTTGAACATTTTTCTCCCCATTTCCCAATAGCTATCAGCTATCATACATTTTGGTCTTTATTTGCAGTTTTGGTTTCTCACACCAGAAAAACAAGACAGTACTTAAACATGTGTGTCTGATTTATTTCTCTTAAGAGTATTCTCTCAATGTGTATCCATTTACCAAAAAGGTCTCAAGCATATACTTCATTATGGCAGAGCAATACTCCACTGTAGAACTAAAAATCACATCTTCTTTATCCATTCATCTGTTGAAGGGCATTTAGACTATTTTCAAGATTCAGCTATTATACAATGTGCCTTTGTAGACATGGGTGTGCATATATTGCTGTTCTGTGATGCTTTCAGGAAGATGCCAAGAAGAGGAACAGCGAGACTTCCGGGAGGACATGGAGGACAGATAGCAGCAGCTACTGAGGCTCTCTGAAACACCCAGCTTAGAATCCAGGAATGGTGCCGAGTAAGGAATCATAAGCAAGAGGAGATAAGCCCCGGTGACCCAAGAACGAACTGGGCTGAGAGAAACCAACTGGGAATGCAATCCTGGTGCTATAACAGGAACAGCTAAAGCCTCCACGTGGAAGCTGGAGCCTGCGCCATTGGAAGCCATGATTTGGGTTTCCTGTCCCCGCCGCTGCGTCCACATCGGCTCGGCAGGGAGAGAGATGCGTGGAAGCTCTGAGAACGGGAATCTGTGAACGGAGTTGAGAGCGGGATGGGCGGGAAACCGTGCATCCACCTCCGGTAAGTGAGAGAAAACTGGGACTCTCCCACAGTCCAGGAGACTCCAACAGAGGACATTCTGGGACTGGGCAGACTTGCGGGAACAGGGCGCTACAGTGATTTCAGTCACCAATCCACCTCTCAAGAGGAATTGGTGAGCAGTGCCTAGCCCATGTGACACTGCTGGCTGAGACCCAGTAGGCTAGCACAGCCCAGGTCCCAGCTCCTGAAGGTGACCTGGAGGGGCAGGCCCCGCATAGGCTGTCTGGTCTGTAACTCCCTGGTGCTCTTGCTGGCGCAATTCAATCAGACTGTGGCTGACAGGGAAGGAAGCTGGGCCTCCTATATATGCTTGCATATATAAGGAACAAAGAATATGGGAAGAGGCAGCAACAAGAAAGGGTCCTCGGCCCCCAATCCTGAGAAAGAGGCAACAGCAGACACAGCACCAATAGACATAAAGCGCTATCTCGAGAGCCTCATAGACAAGTTCAGGAATGAAGTTATTAATGACCTGAAGCTAGACATAAGCAGAATAGTTAGAGAAATGCTAAGTACCACCCAAGAAAAACAGATGGTGGAATGGAAGAACAGAAAAAGAGGGGAGAATTGTTTGATGGAGAAAATAGAGAAAGCATAGAATATGTGAAGCAGGTTCAAAGAGAATACCAGGAAACTAAAAAGTCTATTGAAAACTGGCATAACAGCTTGAAAGAAACTAAGGACAGATTATCTGAACTGGAGGGAGATTTGTAATATGGGAGCATGAAATGAAAAACTTCTTAAAAATAACAAAGAAACAAACAGCAATAATACAAAGACTAGAAGATGATAAGAGGGTCTATAACTTAAGAATTAAGAACATAAAAGAAGAAGTAAGGACACAAACAAATGATCTACAAAAGCTACTCACAGAAATAATCCAGGAGAATTTTCCTAATTTAGCAAAAGGTAAAGATACTCAGTTGTATGAAGCATACAGGACCCCAGCCACCTACAGCCCAAACAGAGCAACACCCAGGCATATAATAATTAAAATTCCAGAAATCCAATACAAGAACAGAATACTAAAAGCCGTCAGAGACAAGAAACAGATCACTTACAAGGGAACACCCATCAGAATTACAGCAGACTTCTCAGCACAAACCATCAAATCACGAAGAGCGTGGGGGGAAATAATTCAAGCTTTGAAGGATAATAATCTCCAGCCAAGATTGATATATCCTGCACAACTATCCCTGGAAATTGATGGAAAAACAAGGTGCTTCCAGGATAAAGAGGAACTAGGGGAATATGAAACCACCAATTCAACTCTACAGAGAATACTGCAAGATATTCTAAAAAAGAAAAATACGAAGAATTCAGAAGTAGCGGCAGAGAGGTCACAATGAATGGGGCAGAAAACAAAATGAAGAAGACAAACTGACAACTAATGAGAGAAAAAGAGCTCAACAGAAATGAGGCAGAGAAGATTGGGTGATAGGAACAGCTATTTTGGGGAGAAAATGATGTCTTAAGAGGTAATACTGATTTAGTATCATCTTGTTTTGAAGTCTCATCAAGCTTTTGTTCTTCTGTCTCCATTGGTCTAAACAGGTGGTATCTTATTGGATTTTATTATATATGATACTATAAGCAAAACCTTTTATAGATAAGGAGATTATACAGAAACCATTGTTTATTTTCTGTTAGTTGATTCTAAATACCCTGTAATACTGTCATTCTCTTGAATGGTTTTACATTGTTTTGATATATTTGATGCTACAGTATATGAAGTTATGCTCAAAGATTTCAAGAAAAGAGACAATATGGTAACTACTTTTATGTCGGGATAATCTTGTGGTGACACACTATTTTCCTTAAATGGTTATGTTTTGATCTGCGCCGATTTGCCGTTATGCCCTCCTTTATCTCAATCTCCATTTTATTATTTACTTTTTTTATCCTTTTATTAAGGGAAAAATAAATTTTAAAATAGCAGGATATATTATAGTAACCCACTTTGACTTTCCATTATCTTGATTTAAAGCCCTGTATTGCTCTCACCATCTTGTTTTGACTGATGTTCCTCTATTCTGTTTTGCTTGATAGTACGAGGCTTGAAAGTTTAGGCAACAGCTGTGAAGATAGTAGGATTCATTATGACGCCCATTCTGGTTGACTATTATCTACTTTTGAAGACCTATAATGTCTCCAATGTTTTGGTTTTGTCAGTTTTGTTCTTTACTGTTTTGTTCAATTTTATTATAACTAATGATATAGGCAATTCTATTTGAGATAGCGGGAGGCATTATGGTAACCATTGTTGATCACCTAGTATTATGCTTTTACATTATCTATTACGTCCACCCTTTTGATTTGCCTGACTGTTCTGTTATGTCACATTTGGTTCTACTCTCTTCCAAAAAAGTAATAAGAACTGTGGGAGCAACAAAACCCAAAATGTGTAATTGTCATTGTACAAAAGAGAGGAAAAGAAAGTGCTCTAAACGATATAACTGCATGTATATAGTTTTGTTAGATCATTGAACAGAACTGTTTGCAGTCTCACTGTTGGAATGTCCACTTTATAAGCTTTAATTTTATAACTTGAACAATTGTTTCTGAGATGACAAAATGTAATCCATTAACTAGTGATTTCCTACTGTTTATTTTTTTTCTGTAAATCTGTATAACTTGTACCCTTTCTCTGCTTTTTTTCTTTTCTTTTTCTCCTTAAATAAAATTTTTTAAAAAATGAAAAAAAAAAAAAAAAGAAGAGGAACAGCTGGGTGAAATGTAAGTTCTAACAAGTTTTGTGAGGACTCTTCACGTTGATTTCCATAGTGGTTTCACCACTCCTTGCGCCCACCAACAGTAGAGAAGGGGTCCTATTTGCCCACAACCTTGCCAGCATTTGTTATTGACTGACTTCTTGATAATAGCCATTCTTTCTGGGGTGAGATGGAATCTCAATTTGTTTTAATTTGCATCTCTCTCAAATTGTTTTAATTTGCATTTCTTGAGTGACCAGTGATGTTGGAACACTTTTTCATACATTTATCTGCCATTTCTTCCTCTGAGGAGGAGAGTTTATTCATTTCAGTTTCCTGTTTTTGAATTGTGTCTTTAAATTGGGAGATCTAATTTTTAATTTTTTTTAATTTTAAAGAGGGTAAGATTAAACAGAACAAAACAGATCATAAGGAAACAATTTTAAGAAATTTAAGGATTTCAAAGCAAGTCCACTGGAGATCTTCACTGTCTATCTTATTGTCTCTAGTTTTCTTCCAAATAGTTGTCCTCATCTTTACACACATTGAATACGTATGGAACATAGAACTAATCAAATCAGTACAGGATGATGAAGGGTTTTTAGGTCTTCAAGACCTGACATTGGGGAAGTCAATAATGACTACCATAATGTCTCTCATTCTCTTCGTAGTAGCTGTCCTCATCTTTACATACGCTGAAACTGAACATAAGAGACTAGAGTAATATCACTCTGAACAGTGAGTAATAGTATTGCTAGATCTTATATCATAATGCTACAGAATTAGCACTGGGTTTCTTAGTGTCTCTTCTTCAGAGTATCTGTTCAATATATCGTGCATTATATAATCTGTTCCCATAAACTGTTTAGAAATTCTCCCCATATGCGAATCTCTGCATGTATATCTATCCTTTCTGTATTATAGGGAAAACATATCATAACAAGACAACAAAACAAATTCCTAGAAAAACATGAAATGAAAAAGGCGTATAAAATCACAATATTAGGTGATCTACAGTAGTTATTATGCTTTCTCTTGTTATTTTCAGTAAAATTGTCCACATCATCAGACATACTATTATTGAACATAGCATTACATAGCTATTTTAATAAAAACACAATTTAGAGACATTATAGGACTTCAAAAGCAGTAATAATCAAACCGGAATGGGTATCTTACTACATATTGTCATCTCCAGAGTAGTTGCCTCTGCTCTTAGACTTGATACTATCAAGCATAGCAAACTCAAATAAAATCAGTCAAGGTAAAACAGTGGTCTAACAAACCAGCTTCAAATAAGATCAGTCATAGTGAGATAAAGTTAGTAATACAGGGCTTCAGTTTAAGTTAATAGGAAATTAAGGATAGTTACCATGGTATAGACTGCTATTTTTGGAACAGCTGTCTATACCCTCAAATCTAATATAAATAGACAGACCAGAACAAAATGAAATCAAACTAAACAGAGAAATAAGACTACTGTGGCTTTTAAATCCTGATACACTGTTAGCAATGTCCTCTGCCTTCCTTTTTTAGGCAGTTCCTCACCTTTCCCCTTCTCAGGATGCTTTGTATATTTTGGGTCCCACTAGCTTCTTTAGTTTTCAGAGCTGTTATGTTTCTGAGTGGTGCTGAACCTTTTTACCCCCGAGCTTGATTCTGAGCTGTACTCCTTTGCTTACTAAAGCCACAAAGGTTTCCTTCCTTCTAGCTGTGTATAACTTTCCAACCTATCTGCGGCTGCTGGACGAGTTGTCCTTATTTCTCTCTGGTTCCTTGTCACATAGAGCATTGTTTTCTCATCTTTGACTTTCAGTTTATTAACTCTCTTTCAGGTTAAGTATATTTCTATTCAGTGCATATTGATGGATCCTGCCTCCTAGTCTACTCTGCCTGTGTTTCATTTTGTTAGTGCATCAGGGCTATCTATATTAGAGATTATAGCCTACCTCTCTACCTCATCTCTGCTATTCTATTTTCTGCTATTATCTGTACACTTTTCTTCTTTATTATTATTATTATTTAAAAGGAAAAAAGAAAATAAATAAAATTTAAAAAACAAAGCAGTAAAAGGGTACAAATAATACAGAATTTCAAGGAAACAAATACAGTAAGATATCACTCGTTAATAGGTTACATATTGTCATCTTTGAAATAGTTGTCCAAATTATAAAATTAAAGCATGTAAAGTGAACATTCATGCAATGAGATTGCACACAATGCCAATCAATGATCCAACAAAAGTTCAGCAATATGGATTTCCATCCAACACACTCAAACATAGATGCAGTTATATCACTTTGACCATCTTCCTTTCCTCTCTTTTTAATAACAATTACACTTTTGGGGGTTTTTAATTCCACAGTTCTTATTACTTATTGGAGAGTATAAAACCTAACGTGGCTAAACAAAACAGAGTCTGTTAGAACAAAAGGATGGGCATAGTACATGATGTAAAAATAGAATATCAGGTGATCTAAAATGGTTACCATTGTGCCTCTTGCTATTTTTTTTATTTTTTTTCTATATCATCAGGTATAAGACAATTGATCAAAACAGTACAGAACAAGACCAATAAAACCTACACTGGAGACCTTACAGGACTTCAAAAAAAAGATAATAGTCAAACCATTATGGGCTTCATAGTATATCTTATTGCCTTCAAAGTGGTTGCCTATACCCTTAAACTTGATACTATCAAACAAAACAGAATATAGAATAATCAGACAGCACAGGATGGGGAGAGCAATGTTGGGGTTCAAATCAGGTTAATAGGAAAACAAAAAAGTTACTATAATATGTCCTACTATTTTTAATTCAGTTTTCCCTTAATGGAAAAAAAATGTAAGAAAAAATAGATTAATTTTTTTAAAAGGATGGGATTGAGGTAAAAGAGGACATTGTATTTGAACAGCACAGGTCAGAAATGAACTATTTAAGCATCATTGTGTTTCATCCCCAGATAATCTAACATAATAGTAGTAGTCACAATAGTGCCTCCTTCCTTGAATTATTTGAGTGTAACTTCATATACTATAGCATCATATACTATATACTATATCATATACTATAGCATCAAGCATATCAAGTCAGTCTGAAACTACTCAGGAGAATGAAGAAATTACAGGGTATTTAGAACCAGTTAACAGAAAATGAACAATGCTTTCTATATTATCTCTTTGCCTATAAAAAATTTTGTTTATACTCTCACATATAGTAAAATATAGTAAGATACCACATGTTAAAACCAGTGAAAACAGATGTACAACAGCTTGATGGGACTTCAAAGCAAGATGATATTAAATCAGCACTAGCTTTTATGATGTGTTGTTTTCTTCAGAATAGCTATTCGTACTATTACCGATACTAAAATCGAACAACCCAGGTTAAAACCGTTGCAATTAATGAGTGATAACATTATATGGATTAAAACCAATATGATTGGGAATCATGTTTACCATATAATTTTATGTATTCTTATCATTTCTGACACTAGGGAAACTATTCGGTATTTATACATGTGAGTTTGATTTATTTCACTTAAGAGTATGGTCTCAAGCTGCGTCCATTTATTTATAAATATCTCAATGTGATCATTCTTTATAGCTGAGTAGTACTCCCATTGTATAAAAATACCACAACTTTTGTATTCATTCCTCAGTTGATGGACACTTAGGTTGTTTCCAAGATCTGGCTATTACAAATTGTGCTGCCATAAACATGGGTGCACATATATCACTGTGCTATGATGTTTTCAGTTCTTCTGGGAATATGCCTAAAAGTGGAATAGCTGGATCAAATGGGGCTTCCAGTCCCAGCTTTTTGAGAAATCTCCAGACTGACCTCCACAATGGTTGTACTAGTCTACACTCCCACCAACAGTGTAGGAGAGTTCCTTTTCCCCCACAGCCTCTGCAGCATTTGTTGTTGGTGGTTTTCTTGATCTTGCCCATTCTTTCAGGAGTGAGATGAAATCTCAGTGTGGTTTTAATTTGCATTTCTCTAATGACCAGTAATGGTGAACATTTTTTCACGTATTTATTTGCCGTTTGAATTTCTTCATGTGAATATTGTTTATTCATCTCAGATGCCCATTTTTGGATTGGGTCTTTGAATTTTGGGGGTCTGATTTTTTTTTAATTCTTTATATGTTTTAGACAGAAGTCCTTTGAGGGGCAGTTCACTAACATTTTTTCCCACTTTGTGGGTTTTCTTTTCACTATGTTGGAGATTTCTTTTGACGTGCAGAAACATTTTAATAAGAGGTGATCCCAATTGTTGACTCTGGGAAGTATTTCCCATGCGGTTTGAGTCCTGTTCATGAATTCTTTACCTACTCCTATGTCTTCAAGGTTTTTACCCAATTTGTCTTCCAATAGATTTAGTGTTTCTGTTTTAATATTTAGATCTTTGATCCATTTAGATTTTATTTTAGTACATGATGATAGGCATGGGTCTAGTTTTAGTTTTTGGCATGTGGAGAGCCAGTTTTTCCAACACCATTTATTAAAGAGACTGTCGTTCTTCCAGTGAAAATGTTTGGCCCCTTTATCAAAGATAAGGTAGTTGAGTGTGTTTGTAGTTGTGGTTGTATCTTATAATCGATTCCACTGATCTTCAGCTCTGTTTTGGTTCCAGTACCATGTTGATTTTACTATGGTTGCTTTGTAGTATAACTTCAAGTCAGGGATTGTGATGCCGCCTGCCTTGCCTTTGCTGCTTAGAACTGTCCTTGCTATTCTTGGTCTCTTCTTGCTCCAGATGAATTTTAAGAGTGATTTCTCGAGTTCTATGAGGTATGTGGGTGGTATTTTTATCGGGATTGCTTTGAATCTGTATAAAAGTTTTGGGAGAATGGCCATTTTCACGATATTTATTCTTCCTATCCATGAGCAAGGGATTTTTTCCATTTTCTGAGATCATCTTCAATTTCATTTTTCAGTGCATTATAATTTTCCCTGTGAAAGACCTATGTCTTTCACTTCTTTTGTGAGAGCAATTCCTAAATATTTCATTTTTTTGGTTGCTAGTGTGAAGGGTGTTGTCTCTCTTATTTCTCTCTCTGTGACTTTGTTGTTAGTGTATAGGAATGCTATTGATTTTTGAGTATTCATTCTGTGTCCAGCTATGGTACTGAATTTAATTATTATATCTAGGAGTCTTGCAATAGAATTTTGGGGATCTTCTATATAGAGTATCACGTCATCTGCAAATAATGATAATTTAACTTCTTCTTTTCCTATCTTTATGCCTTTTATTTCTCTCTTTTGTCTAATTGCTCTGGCCAGTATTTCCAGTACTATATTAAATAGGAGTGGTGTTAAGGGACATCCTTGTCTTGTGCCTGATTTTAAAGTAAAGGCTTTCAATTTTTGGCCATTTAGTATGATATTGGCTGTTGGTTTGTCATAGATGGCTTTAGTTATATTGAGGTAAAGGCCATCAATTCCAATTTTCTGTAAGGTTCTTATCATGAATGAATGTTGGACCTTATCAAAGGCTTTTTTGCATCTATAGAAATGTGATTCTTACTTTTGGCTTTATTGATATGGTGGATTACATTTATTGATTTACGTATGTTGAACCATCCCTGCATGCCTGGGATGAATCCCACTTGGTCAGGGTGTATGATCTTCTTGGTGATTTGCTGCATCCTATTTGCCAATATTTTATTGAGAATTTTTGTATCTGTGTTCATTAGGGAGATTGGTCTGTAGTTCTCTTTTTCAGTTGGGTCCTTCTCTGGTTTTGGTACTAGAGTGATATTTGCTTCTAGGAATGATTTAGGAAGGATTGCTTCCCTTTCAATTTCATTGAAGAGTTTGAGGAGTGTTGGCATTAGGTCATCTTTGTATTTCTTGTAGAATTCTGCAGTGAATCTGTCTGGGCCTGGGCTCTTCTTTGTAGGTAAAGATTTAATTACGTTTTCAATTTCATTAATAGAATTTTGGTTATTCAGTAGTTTTACATCTTCATGACCTGGCTTTAGTACTTCGTATGCTTCCAGGAATCTGATCCTCCGTGTTTTCAAACCTTTGAGAGTAGAGGTTTTCGAAATAGGTGTTGATGATCTTCTATATTTCTGTAGGGTCTGTAGTAATTTCACCTCTTTCACTCATTGCATGAATTTGAGCTTTTTCTTCTCTTTTTTTTAATAAGGTTGCCTAGGGGTTTGTCAATTTTATTTATTCTTTCAAAGAATCAGCTCTTTGATTCGTTGATTTTTTGGATTGTTTTTTAGTCTCTATTGCATTGATTTGTGCTCTGATTTTTATAATTTCCTCTCTTCGTTTGGCTTTGGGCTTGACTTGCTCTTTTTCTAGATGTTTGAGGTGTAACATCAGGTTATTTATTTATATTCATTCTGTTTTCCTAATGTGGGAACTCAGTGCAATAAATTTTCCTCTGAGGACAGCTTTCATTGCATCCCACAGATTCTGGTAAGTTGTATTTGTGTTTTCATTTGTTTGTAGGTATTGTTTAATGTCTTCTTTAATTTCCTCTGTGACCCACTGATTATTCAAGAGTGTGTTATTCAGTTTCCATGTGTTTGTGGGATTTTTGCAGTATCTTTTATCATTAATTTCTAATTTCACAGTGCTATGGTCCGATAGCATACAAGGGATGATTTCAACTCTTGCATTTGTTTAAATATGTTCTGTGAATTAATATATGATGTATTTTAGAGAAGGACCCATGTACTGCTGAGAAGAATGTGTATTCTGTTGTTGTTGGGTGGAATACTCTGTATATGTCTATTAAGTCCATTTGTTCACAGGTGTGATTCAGTTCTTTTATTTCTTTGTTGATTTTCTGTCTAGTTGATCTGTCCATTGGTGTCAATGGTGTGTTAAGATCTCCTGTTAGAATTGTGTTACTGCTAATTTGGTTTTTCATTTCTGTTAGTGCTTGTTTTATATAACAGGGTGCTCTGGAGTTTGGTGCATCTATATCTGAGATAGTTATCTCTTCCTCTTGAAGTTTTCCCCTAACCAGTATGTAGTGTCCCTCTTTATCCCTTCTGATCATTATTGGTTTGAAATTCAGGTTATCTGCAAACAGAATAGCTACCCCCCCCCCTTTTGGGTTCCTGTTGCAGGAAATATTGTTTTCCATCCTTTGACTTTTAGTCAGTGAGTATCCTTTTGGGTTAGATGGGTTTCTTGTAGACAGCATATGGGTAGATTCTGTTTCTTGATCCATTCTGCCAGTCTGTTTCTTTTAATTGTTGCATTGAGCCTATTTACATTAATGATTATAACTGTTATATATTGGTTTGTTGTTGACATGTTATCGTTTTGCTGTTGCATCTTTATCTTTCTGCTCTCTTTAATTGTCTGCTTTGTTTAGTGGTTTTTTCCTAAATGTATCTAGGCTGTTTTTCAGGATTCTTTGTAGTGTTGGCCTGTTGATCATGAAGTTTTTCAGCTGTTCTTTGTCATGGAAGTATCTTATTTCTCCATTGATTTTGAAGGACAGTTTTGCAGGGTACATCAGCCTAGGTTGGAAATCATTTTGCTTTAGGATCTGGAATACTTCACTACACGCTCTTCTTGACTTTATTGTTTGTGCTGAGAAGTCTGCTGTGATTCTGATAGTTTTTCCTTTATAGGTGATCTGTCTCTTCTCTCTGACAGCTTTTAATATTCTCTTCTTTTGTTCAATTTCTGGGATGTTCATTATTATATGTCTGGGTGTAGATTTATTTTGGTTATGGCTATTTGGAGTTCTATATGCTTCATTGATCTTGTTATCAGTTTCTAATCTCGTGTTTGGGAAATTTTCAGCTATTACTTCTCTAAATATCCTCTTGACATCCTTTATGTTGTCCCCTTCTTTTTCACTTATCCCTATCAACCTTATGTTGTTCTGCTTTGCATCATCTTGCAGGTGTTGAATTGTTATTTCCTGATTCCTTGTTATTTAAAAGATCTTTCCTTTCCTGTTTGCTAGCTGCAATCTTGTCTTCGAGGTTTGAGATTCTATCTTCACATTCAATGAGGCGATTTTTACAACTTTCGATGGAGTTTTTGATTTCCTGTATATCTCTTTGCATCTGCTTTTTGTATTCTGTTTGTTTCTTATATTGTTCATCCAGGGATTCTATCTTTTTGTTTAGGTCCTCCAATTTTTTAACTGTGTCTTCTTTAGATATGTTCAGCATCTCCTTCATTTCTTTTTTCATTTCTTCTTTTACATGAGAGATTATTTCTAGTTTGAATTCCTATAAGGCTTCCCAGAGTTGCTTCTTTATTTCAGTTACTTTTATTTCAGGTATTTCAGGTATGTGGAATGTGTTTTCTTCTATGCATGTGGTTCCTAGGCTTTCTTGGCATGGGCTGGATGTCTGATGTTGCATTTTGGTGTTTCATTTTGTTATTTTCCAATTTTTAAGCTTCAAGTGTTGTTCCAACTGAGGGGGAGAGTTCCCCCAGACCGTGCCTAGGCCCAACAGGCTGGGCCCAGCAGGAAACCATGTGCTGGTCCCCAGGTGACAAAGAGAGTACACGACTTGCTGGTCCCAGCAGGAAATTGCAGGCAGATCCCAAGGCAATGAAGAGAGTTCCCCCAGACCGGAGCGGGATTCCTGGGGCAAGGTTCCTTGCCTAGGCCCCACTTGCTGGTCCGGGCAGGAAATCACATGCTGGACCCCAGGTGACAAAGAAAGCTCCCCCACTTTTCTTCTTCATTCCATTGTCTGCTCCATTCATTGAGGCCTCTCTGCCACTGTTGCTGGAATCCTGGTATTTTTTCACTTTCTCTAGAATGTCCTTCAGTATGTTTTGTAGGGTTGGATTGGTGACCATGAACTCTCACAGTTCCTTCTTGTCTTGGAAACATCTTATTTCTCCATTAATTCTGAGAGGAATTTTTTCAGGGTACATCAATCTGGGCTGGAGGCTATTTTCTTTCAGGGCTTGGACTATTTCTTGATTTGATAGTTTGTGTTGATAAGTCTGTTGTTATTTTGATGATTTTTTCCTTTGTAGGTGATCTGCTTTTTTTCTCTGGCCATTTTTAATATTCTGTTCTTGTGGTGGATTTCTGGGATCTTGATTATTATATGTCTGGGTGTAGATCTATTTTGGTTGTAGTTGGTTGGAGTTCTGTATGCCTCATTTATCTGGATATCATTTCTTTTTCATATGCTTGGGAAGTTTTTCTTAATTATTTCTGTGAATAATCTTTGTAATTCATTTGTGATTACTGCTGCTTCTTTGCTCATGTTTTTTATTCTTAAGTTATAGATCCTCTTGTCGTCTTCTAACCTTTGAATTGTTACTTCCTGGTTCCTTGTTATTTTTAATGTCTTTTATTTCATGGTGACACATTGTAAATCTCTCTTCTAGTTTCAAAAGGCTAGCTTTAGTTTCTGTCAAGGCATTTTGCCAGCTTTCAATGGAGTTTTTAGTTTCCTGATAATCTCTTTGGATCTGTTTCATGTATTCTAGATTTTGTTTATATTCTTCACCACAGGTTTCTCTTTCTTCTCTGGGTTCCTCCATTCTTCCAACTACCTTTTCTTGAGAGGGGCTTAGCATTTCTTTAATTAATCTTTTTATATCTTGCCTCACTTGGATTAGAATTTCAGTTTTAAGTTCATCTATGAGGTCATGAAGTTATTTCTTTATTTTTGCTGATGTTGTGGCCAATATTGCATGATTGCTGCACTGGTTCTCTTCTGTATTTACCTCTCCTGGACTTATTTTCCCAGGGTCAGCAGCTGGAGGTTTTCTCTTATTTTTTTCTCTTGTCATGTTTCTGTTTTCTTTCAAACAGGTGTGTGGTGGAGGTCTCAGGCCCTTTCCGTATTGCCTACAATTTTTCTGAAGCATGCTGGCTGGGGTTTTGTTGC
This sequence comes from Cavia porcellus, assembly GCF_034190915.1. NCBI lineage: Eukaryota > Metazoa > Chordata > Mammalia > Rodentia > Caviidae > Cavia > Cavia porcellus. Next base: position 914,197 of record NW_026947500.1, on the reverse strand, counting down.
CTTCTCCAATTTGCTGTTATCTGAGGTGCATACAGGGACTGAGGGCTAGCTGCTCTTCTCTGAACCAGTCAACCAGCAAGTGCCTTCAGTAACTTAGTCTGTATTGTGGCAGACATCACAGGGTCAAGACAGTTTTGTCACTGGCTATTGGGTCCCAACCAAGGGAGTGACTCAGCCCAAGCTGATCCCACCAGTCCTCTCTGGGCCAGGGGTGGCTGACTCATGCCACTGCACTGCCGGGCTCTGCCCCACTCCAAGATGTCTTCCAGCCAGCTACACCTGCCGCAGGACCCAATTTCCAGCACTCACTGAGAATTAATGCAGCTCTCCACCTTGGCTCCACTCCATGCTGCGCCACGTCCTCCCGCCAAGGCCCTGGGACTCACCAACTCCCGTTATCAGCAGCCGTAGCTTCAGTGTGACCGTGGATCATGCAACTCCACAGCACTCCCATCCCAGGGCAGGACAGGGCTCAGTGAGTGTGTCCTGCTCCAGCCTTCCATCCACGTTTTTTCTTCCTCTTCCTATTTTCCTTTTTCCTTCAGTTTCCTCCTGGGGTCATGAGAATCCCTCTCCACCCTTCTGGCTCTATGTTGTCAAATTCCAGCATGTGAGCTATTTTTCCCGGAGAGGCTCTCTACCCAGGTACCTAACAAGTTGCCATCTTTCTCAAGATCTAATTTTTTGAGGTATTTAAGTGTTCTAGATATTAGTTCTTCATCTGAAGAACACTTGGCAAAAATTTTTCCCCATACTGGGGTTGTCTCTTCACTGTGATGGTGGTTTTTGTTGCTATGCAAAAGCTTTTCAATTAGATGAGATCCCAGTTGTTGATTCTTTGTGACATTTCCTGTGTGATCTGGGTTTTATTCACAAAGTCTTTGCCTACACTAATGTCTTCAGGAGTTCTACCCATTCTATCTTCCAATAGATTTAGTATTTCTGTTTTAATCTTTAGATCTAAGATCAATTTCAATTTTAGTTTAGTGCATGATGAAAGATAAGGGTCCAGTTTTAATCTCTGACATGTGAAAAGCCAGTTTTTCAAGTATCAATTATTAAAGAGGCTATCTTTCTTCTAGTGCATCAGACAACCATCAATACAAAAGGTCTCAATTCACCAAACAAAAGAAACAGACTGACAGAATAAATCAAGAAGCAATATTTGAAAATATTCTACATACAAGAAAAACATTTAATTCAAAAAGAAATTCATAGACTAAAAATCAAAGGAGGGAATAAAATACTCCATGTGACAAGAATGCAGGAAAAAAGCAGAGGTAGCTATTCTATTTGCAAAGTGAACTTCAAGCCAAGACTAATTAGAAGAGACAAAGAAAGTCACTACATCCTTGTGAAGGAAACAATCCAAGAGGAAGGGATAACAACCATAAATATACATGCACCAAATACCGGCATACCCAGCTTATAAAACAAATGTTATGGACATGAAAAATTAAATGAGCACTAATACATTTTAACAGGGACCTCAGTACCCTACAATTACAAAGAGACCAACTGGACAAAAAATTCAATGAAGAAATATCACAAGTTAACCAAACTTTGGAACAAATGGACTTAGTAGACATCTATGGAGTATTCCACCCTACATCTGAATACACATTCTTTTCAGCTATACATAAGATGTTCTCCTTGTAGACCACGCACTACAGCATAGAACATGCTTAAACAAATGCAAAGAAATTGAAATAATCTTATGCATATTATCAGACCATAGTGCAATTAAATTGGAAATCAATGGCAAAAGAAACCACAAAGCTTATTAAATATGTGGTAATTCATTCACATATTATAAAATCAGAAGCCAATATTATATAAATTTCTATATATTGTTGGGAGACATCACTATGACCTGAACAAATTTTTAAAAATAGTAAAAATAATATATTTTGCTCCTCTTTTTGCATCCTGTTACAATACTTCAACCTTCAGTTTTAACTTTGTTTATGAATCTTCAGTGTTCTAAAGTAATTCTTTAACCAGTAGTACACAATTTCATTATGACATAATTTATAAACCGCTAAGCATTTCAATTTATCCTTCTAATGCTAATGACAAAAGCTTCATTACTAAACATACACACACATACAAACACATGCACACACAAATACTTGTACACAATAGTTTAATTGTTTTATGTTTTAATGGCTTTTTAAAAAAATCCTGAATTATAACTTACCTTGACTTAGATAATAAAAAATTTGAAGTAATGTTTCACTTTCTACTGTATCTTATCATATTGACTTTCAAAAGCATCTGACCTCATAATGCATCTATAAAATGTGAGAAGTGCATAAATATTTTAACGACATTATCCATGACCCACTATCTTTCAACAATGTAAAAGATAGCATTTTAAGTACTAAGAAATCTAATTTGATCAGCATAGTTAAGTTCAAAAAACATAAAGTAGATATTGCTACCTCATTTTCAGCTCTTTCCTTTAACAACTTAATGACACAAATTGAAACATGAGTGAGTCTTGCACAGTTTGGAGGCACTGAAAGGATTTCCCGAGCGTTTGAACATATTCCTGTACCATAGATATAAACCAAACTATAAAACCAATAGATTTAAACAGTATTCTCATTTTTGTGAAAAGCTGAACATGCTAATGAAATCCAATCATATTTTTAGAAGAATAAAACAATGATAGTGTTTCCTGAGCCACAATCACTACTAAGAAAAATGAAAAAATTATAACCTTTTTTCCATAAACCTATCTTAAATAGGGACTGTCCAACAAAAATATTCCATCAGCCATGGCTGATCTGACTTTGGTGTTTGAGGTTAACTAAATTATGATTTACATAAATTAATGTGTGACATAGATATGTTTCGTAGTAAGTAAAGCAGTGACAAATTCTCATAAATAGTTTTTTGAGGGAGGTAAGCTGTCAAGTCTCACCTTTGTGCCTTCTCTCTGTTGTCAGTGAATATTATTTTTGTTTCCCGGATTTATATACCAGTGTCACCTTTCTCCACGTGGTGTTTTCTTGTTGGCACCTAAATAAGAGACTCTAAAGTTCTGACCTGTTTTCCACACAAACAGACCACAAAGTTTCATCTAATCATGTGTTTGCCTCTCTTTTCCATGATGTGGCACTCAAAAAATCCTCTTGCCTTTCTCAACATTACCCAATTGTTTCCAGTCCTTAGAGCTTGAATGCACACCAAGAGAGACTGGTTTTACGTATTTTAGTGCTTAATGTTTACATTCCTTTTGGGGAGTTGGTACACAGACATAAGATACCTTAATCCTTTCCTTCACCCCCTCCTTGCTTCTTTATCCATCTCTTTATTCGCTTCCTTTTTTGGTACATCTTTGCAGGGCGCAATGATTATATGTATTTTGTATGGAGTTGGTGCATGTACATAACATATCTTAATTCTTTTTATTCACCCCTCTCCCTTTTCTCCCTCTTCCTTTCATCTTTCAATTTCCTTCCTTTTGAAAAAGATATATTTCACTCCTTCCTATCTTCTATCTTGCATCTTATTGTGTATTGATACCTTTGATCTCTCATATAAGAGAAACCAGGTGTTATTTAGCTTGTGTGTCTAATATGTATCACTTAACATTTTGGTTTCAAGATGCATCCATTTTCATGCAAATGACTCCAATTATATTTCTTTATGGCAAAGTAGTACTCGATTGCATATAAATATCACATTTTTTTGGTCCACATTTCTTTGGTGGATGGATATACAGCCTGCTTCCAAGATTTAGTTATTATGAATTGTGCTGCTATAAACATTGGTGTGCATGTATCACTGTAATAAGATGTCTTTAACCAGACATAGATGGTAACCCGAAGGGGAATAGAATGGTCAAGTGGAATTTCTACTCTTAATTTTTTGGAACATCTATATACTAATTTTCTCATTGCCCATTTTAAATCACTTTTTTGTCATTCACACTGTAGTGGTTGCCACTTGGAAGCCAAACATTCTACTCTTGGTGAAAGGACACAGTTCTCTAACCTAAGTCTATAGCTCAGGATCCAAGTCCATAACCTGGCCCCAGTGGACTCATCTTTGAGTTTGAAGGTCGGTCCTATACTACAAAGATATGACAAAATAAAGGTAAGCATTCAAGAAATAGTTTTAGCTCTAAACTCCTTTCTCTGACTAATGGCAGCTGATACTGTCTTCCCTGATTTTGGTCCTTGAAGCTTTTGCCTTTACAATTAAAATTCCCTGGTCCTCTTCATAATTTCTCTGCTGTTCAACTCAACTACATTTCTCTAAGCTCATTTCTTCATTCTGCCTCTAGGGGGTTGGGATGGTGACTCCTGGCTTCTCAAGATAATCCAGATTTAATTCTTTAGGATTATACCTAAGGGTGTGGTTGCATTTGTTTTGCCTTCTATCCTGAGATTTTGCAAAAGGTTTGTTTCCTCCAAGGTCACCAGACATCTAGTCCTCTGGGCTGGCTATTTTGAGGGCCTAGCCATGCCTGATTGCCTATAATATTTCTAACCAGCTCAGCTGCCTGTAACAGTACCACTTTAAAATAAATAAATGGAAATAAAAATTAACTATGGAAGGTAACAGATATGTTAAATATCTTACCTGGAATAGCATTTCACTGCACACATGTACATCAAAATCAAAATATTACACAACTCAGATACGTACCCCAAAATGCAATCAAGCAAGGCATGATGGTGTCTGCCTGTAACCCGACCTACTCAGGAGACTGATGCAAAAGTATTTCAAGTTCAGGTCCACTCTGGGCAATTTAGTCTGTATCTCAAAATTTTAAAAAAAAATAAAATTTTAAAAGGCTGTGGATAGAGTGGATTAGTGGTAGAGTGCAGCTGGGTTTAATCCCCAGTAGTGCAAAAACAAAAATAAGAACAAAATTTTTTTTAAAAAACTGAAAAAAAAAAACAATGAAAACATACTTGTTCCTTTCAGGAAATTTGGGTGTACAGCCACATCATAAATTTAGGAATGAAGGCTTCACAAAGCATTTGGGGCCCACTTGAGAGTTTTTTTTTCCTCCAGGTTTTATACTCATTTAGATTCTTATAGACAGAAGTGCAAGCTTTCACACACCCTGCCTAAACAGAGTCTGAGGAAGAGTAGAAGCAGCCCAACTAGATTCATATTTGAGAAGTCAGATAAGTTATTGTATTATGATGAACAGTTTCACAATTAAATGTCCTGCTATTAAGCATAGAACAATGAAGGACACTACTACTGCATCCCAGAAATCCACCCACCCAATATGAACAGGAAGCAAGAACAGAACAAAAGGCAAAGGAGCTCTCTAATGTCCTATGCTTTTCAAGCTTCTGCGTAATTGAAAGTGACAGAAAAAGTCATGATCATGCTGCTGCAGTTACTTGTTTTTAACATACTTCTCCGACAGTTTACGTATCAATAAGAAAGCTCTAGTAGCTCCACTGATGTGGTCACAGTAGAAAGGAGTTTCTGTTTGTGAGCTTCCTATTATGCAAAACCACTTTGGGATTTTTTTTTTTTTTCTCCACAGTTTAAGTGTTAGTTGCTGCCCTGTTACTTATCAACATTGCATCATTGTAATTGAGTATGGCTGTGTCTGCAAGGAAAAAGGGGGAAAGAATTGTATAAAGTAAACATTGTGTCACCCTGGCTGGAGGCTTGGTAATTGTTATTTCTGGCTGCTTTAAGGTTAACACACATATTAGAAACTTGGATCACTATACAATCAGTCTCCATTAAAACACCCTGTTTATCAGGCTGAATCAATAGGATGCAGTATGTTAGAACTGGATTCTTATCATAAGAAATCAAGGAGATATTTTGAAGTTATATATTTAATTTCTTATTCAGTTATATTTTGAGTTTAGACAGTGATTGCATAATCACTCAATTAGCTTACTCTTCTTTTCCAAAACTCCTGGGACACTGTCCAACACATTTTTCTCTTCCATAGAGACAGTTCATTATTAATACACTGTATAACCTAAGAGCCTAAGTGATTAAACAATTTTTCTCAATGAAATTTAAGTTTTATAAAATTAAATTTTTAGAAAGGATATTTTGCCTGTAATGGCAATAAGCCAGCACTAGGTATAACTCTGTTACAGTCAACAATAACGACAGTGATAAAAGAGGACCTATTGAAAAATAAGAGCTTTTTTCTAACGCTTCTAACAGAAGTCCACCTTTTGTTTTTTTAACTTGACAGTGAGCCTTCTTTGGCTTTCTTGCCGGAAGTAACCATGTATCTTAATAGGGAGTACAAAGAAATTCTTGGAGAGATTTCCAGGAAAGCTATTGTTTTCATAAGGATTAGAAGGGAAAAGAAGAGGAAAGAAAAACAAGTTCAAAAAAATTTCCCTTTCTTCTTGTGTGGAACACAAAAGTGGTAGCTGGCTACAATCCAGCCATCCTGCAAAACTAAGGTGCAAGTTCCCTACACAGTTAGAACAGGAAATAAGATAATTTGTGTCCCTTTATGATGTAAGAAAAGTCAGAATTTGTGACATGTAACTGAGAGACATTCAACTGATAAATTACCTATTCTATGAATCTGGGGAGGTTATTACACAAGTCTAAGGAGAATTGAGAGGTTATAACCCTACAAACCCATGGCTCTATAGATACCTAACTCAACATGGTTTGGGGGATTCCAAGATTAATGAAATAGGGATTCTGCCTTTCAGAAAGTTATAACCTAATACTTATATCAGTGTTTCATAAGTGATTTTCCCTAGGCAATCCTGGAATAAAAAGCATGAACTCTAATCACTTCAGAACACAGAGATATTATATTTTCATGGTGTACTATAACATTTTAAAGACTCTAAGAAGCCAGGCTTGGTGGTACATACCTATAATCCCAGGACTCTAAAGGCTGAAGCAGGAGGATCACAAGCCCAGGCTTAGCAATTTAGGAATTTAGCAAGTTAGTGAGCTCTTATCTCAAGAAAAAGAAACAACAAATGTTGGGAAGTAGTTCATTGCAAAGGTCCTGGTTTCAAACCTTAATACTGACAATACTTTAGCAAGAAGGCTAGTTAACTTTCTATGACCTATTTTTTCTTTAAATTGTTCACTAATAACCTTTCCCCACTTTACATGTACCTATCAATGTTCAAAGAATCATTTTTGAAGAAATATTATACTGAATATTTAGTATTGTTCTAATATAATGTCTATAGAAATAATTCTGCCATATTTTAGTTTGTCACATGTCAGTATTTTGAAAGTCATTTATTGTATGTTCAATTGTGATTCCACCAAAGCTATGCTAAATCCAGTTTGGATACTTGTCTATGTGGCTTTATTTGCATATAGAATCTTTTCATACATAATTAAGATTTAAATTAAGATGAAATCATGATGGGTTAGCATGGGTTGTAAGTATAATCACATGTGTATTCATAGGAACAGAGGACGTACAGACAGAATAGAAGGTCACATGATGGCTCAATTGTGGAGTGCTTGCCTGGTGCGGGGGTGGAGGGGAGAGGCTGTTAGGGCAGGCTTTGATCCCCACCACAGAAAAGGGAAAGGGAGACAGACAAAGATAGAGACAGAGATCAAAGAGTGATAGATGCAAGCCAAGAAATGTGGGAATTCAAGAACAAACCACATGACAGACCTTCCCTCAGAGCACACAAGAACCAACCAGATGGACAACCTGGTTTGACCTTGTAGCTTCCAGAACTGTGAAGGGATACATTTCTGTTGTTTTAAATCATGTATTTTTGTTACTTGGTTGTCACAGCCCTAGGTAACTAATACATCACTCTATTTCCAAGGTGGCTTCATAAATCTTAAAAATTTTGTCAATACTTTCTTTCCAGTCTAGAGGTTACAGATGGGAAAGGAAAGATTTGAGGTCCAGAAGAATTTGTGCCCTTATTCAACCTAATTTTAGCACTTTGAATTTAGGCAAGTTATCCAGATAGATGAGCTGAGTCTTATCTTCTCAGAAATAAAAATTATTACTCATTCATCAATTCATTATTTTGATAAGTTTGATTGAGTAATTACATGTCAAGCACTGTGTAATGCATACAGAGAGATATTAAATAAGCAATTACTGAATTCTACAGAAGAAAAGCATGGCTAGGAGAGGGTATAAGACAGTATTAGAAGTGTTTTCAAGGATTAAGTCAGGTGTATAGAAAATTACATTAAAATCTTACCTCACAATACAAAAAACATGTTATTATAAATATGTATACCTTCTGCTAAAACTGATAAACTTTAAGTTTAAAAAAAAAAGCGTTGCTAGAATTTTTAAAGACTAGGGCAAGAAATCTTATAGGATCATAAAGAAAGACAGGATATGTGGTATTGATGAATTTATTCCTTCATACTGGTCATGTTCCTCACAGATTATCCACATCCCATAAACTGCATCTATCACAGGACATATTGCATCATTGTTACCTTTTAACTTCCCAAAGGAGATGAAATAGCCATTTTTACTTACTGAGAGATATACATAGTGAATAATCTTTGTATACTAGGAAGAGGAAGGTAAAGTAGTTATTGACCAAATGTAATAAAACAGAAGAGAATATATAAAATATCTTTGAACTCATAGAGTGCAATATTTCAAAGTCCAACTCATTGGCAACTGCATGTGCATGACAGAAGTTGTAAAACATCTTTTTCAGTCAACCTGTCAGGGGCCAGCTTCCTTCAGTGGCCACTGCACATCCACCCATCCAACCATTTGCAAGACTACTTCCTCAGCATTCAAAAGGTTTGTTTCCAACCACAAAAAGTGAACAGCCAAGAAACTCCCAAACAAGCCTGTGTTAGTTAAACTTCTCTAGAAGAATGCAACCAACAGAAAATATATGTAAAACTGAGCATGTGGACTTGCTAGGTAGACTTACCAGGTCTTGCTGGGGAAGCCCACAGTGCTCTAAAGAATCAGAAGCAGGAGACCCCACAGTGGTCACTGTATGCTGGAGAACTGGATGGTCCAGTAGCTGCTCAACTCTCAGAGATGAAGCCACCCAATAAGAGGGCTCAAGGACGCACCACCAGTCCAAAGGTAAAGGCCTGGCAGCTCACTAGAGGGTTAAGGATGTGTGTCCATGTGGGAAGGGTGAAGACATTGGTGACTAACTAAAGTGGCAGTGAAGATGGCACATTTCCTTTTTTCTCTTTTATATTTCATCCAGCTGCAAGCTTATTCATTGCTGCCACCTATATCTGGGCTGTGTCTTCCCTCCTTGATTTGCTGGCCTACATGTCAACCATCCACAGATACACCCAGAACTGTGCTTTATTAATCTGCTAGGCATTTCTTAATCCATTCAAATCAACAAATCATGACTAAGGGTTACAAGAGATAAGCGCTGTGTTTTTCAAATTTTAGTAGTTGATACACTTTACTTTCAGAAACTAGTCGTACAGGTACTGTGTTTAAAAGTTCCTGCCTTGCCATGCAAAGGAGTCATAAAGAAAGAGACTTAGACACATGCTTTAAATAGCGAAATCTACTGATCCAACAGTTGTAATCCCCACCTTCCTGGTGCTATAGTTTGGATCAGTGATGTCCCCACAAAGGCCCAAGGGCTAGAGGTCTTTTGCTCAGAGTGTGGTCTAGCAGAAGGTCTTCCAGCCCGTGAGAATATGTCCTGAAAGGCAATAATGGGTGCGTGTTCTCTTTCCTGTTCTAGTCATTAGGTGAATAACCATTCTCCACCATGCACTCTCTGCTATGATGCACTGCCTTGCCACAGGCCCAAAGCAATAAATCCAACTGGTCATGGACTGAAACCTGCAAAGTCGTGAGATCAAATAAACCTTTTCTTTCATTTATTTATTTATTTATACTTTAAAGAGAATTTTTAAAAAATAATAAAAATGATATATAATTTCAAAACAAGATATAGGAAATTAACAATGATTATTATATTACATATTGTCTTCGAAATAGCTGCTCAGATTACAAGATACAGGTGTATAAATTTGATCAAACAATGTAAGTACTAACTGTTCCTTTCAGTGAACTAATAGGATAAGTAGTACAACTATCATCTTGTCTTATATATTTTTTCCCTTCCTTCTTTCCTCCTCTCCCCCTTGCAGCTGTTTTTACCTTTTGAGCAGTTTATTTGCCTCTCACAATAGCTATTGTACATCTTGGATATTAATTACTTTTTCAGTTTCTTACACGAGGGAAACAATACAATGTTTACACATGTGAGTCTGATTTATTTTACTTATGAATGTGGTCTCTAAATGCATCCATTTACATATAAAGACCTCAGGTTTATCTTTCTTTATAGCTGAGTAGTACTCCATCATATAAAAATGACACTTTTTTATCTATCCCTCAATTGATGGCCATTGTTTTTAAGATTTAGCTATCACAAATTGTGTTGTTATAAACATGGTTGCACATATATCACTATGTTACAATGCTTCCATTTCTTCTGGAAAAATACCCAGAAAGGAAATAGCTGGATCAAATGGGACTTCTAATCCAAGGTTTTTGAGAATCTCCACACTGATTTCCACAGTGGTTGCACCTGTCTACACTTTTATCAACAGAGGAGAAGGGTTCCTTTTTCCCCACAGCCCCACTAGCATTTATTATTGGATGAATTTTTGATGATAACCATTCTTTCCTAGTTGTTTTAATTTGCATTTCTCAAATGACCAATGATGTTGAATATTCTTTTATATATTTATTTGCCATTTGTATTTCTTCATCTAAGAAGTGTGTATTGTTCTCGAATGCCCATTTGGGAGTTGGGTCTTTGAATTTGAGGGACGGAGTCTGATTTTTTCAATTATTTGTATGTTCTAGATAAAAGTTCTTTGTCTGAGGGACAGTTAACTAAAAGTTTTTCCCACTTTGTGGCTTTTCTTTTCACTTTGTTGGTGATTTCTTTTGAAGTGCAAAAATTTTTTAATAAAATGAGATCCCAGTTATTGGTTCTTGAAAGCATTTCCTGTGCAGTTCGTATTTTGCTCATGAACTCTCTGCCTACCCCTCTGTCTTCAAGATTTCTGTCTATTTTCTCTTTAAGTATATTTAGTGTTTCTGTTTTAATAATTAGATCTTTAATCCATTTTTACTTTAGTTTGTTGCATGGTGATATACGGGGACCTAATTTTCGTCTTTAACATGTGGTAAGCCAGTTTTTTCAGCACCATTTATTAAAGAGAAATTTTTTCTTCCAGTGAACATGTCTGTCAAAGATAATGTGGGTGAGTGTCTTTGTAGTTGTGTCTGAATCTTCTAATCTGTTTCACTGATCCTCAGGTAATTTTTTTGCCAGTACCATGATGATTTTATCACAATAGCTTTGTAGTATGATTTCAAGTCCGAGATTGTGATGCCTCCTGCTTTGCCTTTGTTGCCCAGGACTGCCTTTGCTATTGTTGGTCACTTCTGGTTCCAGATGAATTTTAAGATTTTTTTCTCTAATTCTGTGAGATATGCTATTGGAATTTTGATTGGGATTGTCCTAAATCTGTATAACAGTTTTGAGAGTATGGCCATTTTCACTATACTGGTTCTTCCTACCCAAGGGCATGGGATATCTCTTCATTTTTAATATTGTCTTCAATCTTCTTTTTCAGAGTCCTGTAGTTTTCAATGTAGAGGTCTTTCCTTTTGTTAGAACAATTCCGAGGTATTTCATTCTTTTGTATGCTATTGTAAATGGCATTGTTTTCCTAATTTCTCTCTCAGTGAGTTTGTTATTCATGTTCAGGAAGGCTATTGCTTTTTGAGTGTTGACTTTATAACCAGCTAAACGAGTAAATTTAATTCTTATATCTACAGGTCTTTTGGTGGACTGTTTGGGGTCTTCAATTTAAAGTATCTTTTTGTCTACAAATAATGATACTTTCACTTCTTCCTTTCCTATCCTTAGTCCTTTTATTGTCACTCTTTCCTAATTGCCCTGGATAATGTTTCCAGAACTATATTGAATAGAAGTAGTGATAGTGGACATCCTTGTGTTGTTCCTGATTTTAAAACTTTTTCTTTTTATAAATGTATCATTTCAGGTGTTTATTACAATAATAGGAATGTGACCAATATACATGGGCCTATAAATTCCTCTGTAGTTTTGCCCCACAGCATTAAAGCAAATCATACAAGGATAAATCCTGAAATAATGGCAGTATGTGTTTTGTAAGTCAAGACATAAAGTTTGAGCTTGCATTCAAAATATGGTTTACAATAAGACAGACATTTTACTATTACAGCTTTTGTTGCATTAGGGTTTTCGTGTTACATTAACAATTTTGTGATATGAATTTAATTTAAAAGCACAAATTTGGTATCTTATCAATTAAGGATTCAAAGGAGAGAGATCACAGCTCTAAATTTTGCCAGCAATAATTTAAAATAAATTACCCAACCAGAGAAGGAGATTCATTTCATTGACTCTGAGGGAATGCTGGCAAACAAGGCTCATTTTTTTAATTAGCAGAAAAATTATGAGACCAATGTAATGCAAACATCCTATTTATTTGAGTTATATTTTTATCTACTCTAAACCACTTCACAATTACATTCATAAAAGTCTTCCTAAAGTTATTCATCCCTCCAAAACTGTCCTACCACCACTTCCTGAGCCCAGATCCATCTTTTCAAAGCCCCAGTGATTGGAGGGTTGACTGGTCCTTCTGAAACTGAACTGTGCTAAGGTAGTTTGAGTACAGCGAAGATTCGACTGAACAATAAAAGATAATTTGGGAGTAGGCATGTCCTACTCAGAGATTACAAAGGTATGTAAGAGACTGTGTACTTTCTAAACAAAACATGAGTAATCACAACAGTATCTACTGCCTGTATATATACACCCACTCGTGCAGTCATTTGCCTTAGAATTCTAAGTTGTTATAAAATGTAAGTTCTAAAAAGGATGACAGAGATCATGTAACTTGCTTTTCTCATTTTGCAGGTAAGTAAACCAAGGCAGGGATGGAAAGATCACTAATTGAAGCCACAGAGGGAGTGTGCAGAGCTGCTTAGAGTCAGGCAGGCCAGACTCTGACCTACCTGTGGCTGGATCGGGAGCAGGAGGAGAGAGCTGGAAAAGGAAGAACTAGATCTGGAAGCATGATGTTACTGGAGAAAGTCGCCCCCATTTTCCTCTCCTTCTCTGGGTCCCAGTACTCGTCATCTATCTATTGTTAGTCAGTAAGGCTCCCTCCACAGTGCTCTTACCACGAGTTCAAGGATAGCATATTTTCTTTTTTTGCAAAAGCCTATACATCAATTACCAGTAATCTTTTCTCACCCGTACACATCCAACAAGTACAAAAATGTGCACATTTTACTCACAGTACTTGACCGCTTCATGAGAATCCAATCTTCATTACACTTGCCTTTATTTTTGCCTTGTACACTGATAATTCTGCAATGTTCATGAAGAAATTAAACATACACACAAGGCAAACTAAGTGTTGCTTTAAATGTCATCATGAAGTTTTTTCCCCTACCTTTTACTTATCACTTTTTCTTGAAAAATAAGTGATTTTGAAAGCCAGAATCATCAATATAATAAAAGAGACAGAAACAGAGTGCTGATGTTTTTGTGGCCTGTTGGCCTGAGTGGTGAGTTGTCTTACTTTTTCTCCTGAGGCTTGGGCTTTGAAGACAACAAAGAAGTCCTGGAGTTTGTCTCTCCTCCCCAGAGTCGTTATTATCTGAAGAGCAAAGAAAATAAAGCAGAATGTTTCACTGCAGCCTTTCAATCCTTCAAGCCTGTTTCATCTTGTGGTACTGGTCGCCGCATTCCAGGATACAAGGAAAGTAGGCTTTCCATGTTCAGCAAAGAGTCATTTATTAATGCTAACACAGATGAGTGCAGAAGAACTAAAACACATAAACAAAAGGAAGTGCCCTTTAGGCATGCTGTCAACAATAAAACCACTCTTCCCCTGAAAGCCACTCCTGAGAGGCAGAATTCTCTCATTCTCCTTGTCTCTAAAATTTTGTATACTCAGCTGCTCTTACCTGTACCCTTCATTTATACTTGAATAAATTTCTTCCCTCTGGCCAGTCCAACAGATGAATAGAATCAGAAATTTACATGATATGCTATTTACTAAGCTCTTATTAGACACAAATGTTCTAAAGAGATTATCACATTTGAACTGGAGTTATCTTTTCAGGCTTCCAATATAATCTCAATGAAGAAAGGTCTAAATGCTGATTTGGGCTGGGGGGGGGTGTCAGTTACCAAAGAGAAATAATTTATAGGAGCTTTTTGTTTCTTAGATGTCAAAAAATCACTCTTTTTACACTTTAAATAAATCTATCACATTTTACAAAAAAATCTTACTAAAATGCATAGAAAATTCCCTCAACTGTACTAATAGAACTAATTAAAATATAACAATACTTTGCTAATCTCAGAAAATGAAAATGAGTTCTAATCTTTCAGATTAATCATTTCTTTGTCTCTGAAGTGAACTGGGACCAGTCAGACAGCTGGACGGCAGCAGATATTCCTCTGATTTTCTGGACAACTGATCATCAGATGCCGGATAGCATGACAGTCAAATTCAGCCCCTGCCTTGATGTCCTCAGAAGTTATGAGAAAAGGTCCACTGACTTGGCCTGCGATGACAGCCACGCCTAGGACTGCAGCCAGAGCTGCTGTGATTCTGTGGGATGTTTGCTTCTTCCCTTGGCTTGTGCTGCACCATCTGTCACTTTCTGTCCACAACTTGGTAAAACAGAACTTCTCTAGGTTCCTTTTAAGTGTATCTCACAAAGTATAACCAACTCTCTGGGTGCCAAGAATGACTGAATGAAGGACAAAGAATAAAACAATATATTCCCTCGAAATGCCTGAGTAGCATAATTTTAAAAGTATGCTATACTTGCAAGTCTATGGATATTTCAAATAAATATAATAATACCCACCATTGAATTAAGCAGAAAATTAATGGTATAAACATGTCTTAAGTACAAAAAAATTCAAATTCAGGAATAGAATTTTTTGTATGCTTTGGAGGCAAAGGCTTAATCTGTGAAGATGCAATTAATATGTAGACTCACCATGAGACAGAAACCAATTTAAAACTCTTCACCATCCTGGGTATGGTTGGCTATAAATGTCTTTGGGTATATGTTAACATCACCATTTAGGAAAACACTATGAATTAAAAGATTTACAGATGCTGTAATCAGGGGTTGTGAGGGGAACAATTAGAATCAGGACACAGAATTTATATTATTATTTTATAATGTTCACTCAGAGTTAAACATAGAAAGTACAAGAAATCTTTCCACAATACCAAAGACATGAAATATTCAGCCAAGGGTATATATCCCACAGCAATGTCCTGCATAAGTACAGATGAAGACCTAGAGCCCATGACAATGCCTCTCACAAGTCCAATGGAGGTCTAGAGCCCATGAGAAGGACTCACGCCAGTCTGTTTTATGGATCCGTGCTGAGGAGGCCCAAAGATCAGCAGTGGAAGCTAGAAAGTCTATGCCAGTGGGGTGAAGAAGCTGTGCTGGTAGGTTGAGGGTTCCACCCTAGAGCTGAGAAGTCATGCTCATAATAAAGACCATGGATGTCCTGAAAAGCACCACAGCCATCCTCAGCAACGTGAAGGTCCCGAACTTATCCAATGACAATGGCCGAACTCACTGGGGAAGCTAGTCATGATGAGCTTCTCCAGGAGAACTGATGGCTCAAACAGCAACATTTAGAGAAACCCACAATGCCTAGCTTCTCCTTGTCCATGTCTCTATGCTGGCAACTTTCCTCAGGTGGAGGAACATCTATGCTCAGCACCGTGCTGATTTAATCCACCTGGAATTAAATTGACCACCAGTTTTTAATCCATAACAACAGATGTTATAATTCATACTATTAAACTTTCCTTTTTCAAATTCTTACAAGGTGTATTATTTTCAACTTTCAATTTTAAACAGTCT
The DNA here is from genome assembly GCF_034190915.1 of Cavia porcellus. Taxonomy (NCBI): domain Eukaryota; kingdom Metazoa; phylum Chordata; class Mammalia; order Rodentia; family Caviidae; genus Cavia; species Cavia porcellus. The sequence goes on along the minus strand of NW_026947500.1, from coordinate 898,284 downwards.
ATGCATTTTATAATATCTTACCTCTTCTCAAAATTCCATCACATCTTTTTTCCTTAAAGAGTGTAGTTTATGTGCTTTTTCTTAGTGTTTTTAATCTTACCCATTCTTTGTTCCCATATTATTTTCCCTATTTAATTTCTAATCCTAACTATAAAACTTATATTCCCAATTATTAATCTTTTTCCTTGAGAAAGTTTTGCCACTTCTAATATCAGCTTCTATTTGAATCGTCTGCAATTTCCCCAAACAAAATAGTTTTTTTATCCAAATTTGTTTAGGTCTTTGAACATTTCAGGTGGCATCTCTCGTGTTTTGTGCTTTGTTATTATTTTTATCCGTTTTATCTCAACAGTTTGGAAATGGCTTGAGTTCATTACATAGGTTATCTGCCCATATAAGTATCATTCATAAACACTTAACACCATGCTTTTCATATACATTGCAATGAAATAAAATGATGCTACACATATACGAGTCAGGTCCTTTTTGGTGTTGGTGCAAACAGTGTTTGGGGAAAATAAAATTTAGGCTACTGTGTCCAGGACAGATTCAATGGACAGGAGTTGGCAGTGAGGAACAGATTTTTTAAAAGATTATTGGAGTAGTAATGAAAAAGTGTGATTCATCAAATATAAGATAAAACAGAAATTTGAGAGATTTTTGAAAAATCAAAATAAATATGACAAACAAAAGAGGTTTATAAATCTTTTGCAAAAGAAAATAAATACCCTGGGACCAATTATTAGTTATGAGGTAGAGAATAAAAGACAAAATTATATTCTTTTTCATACCATTTCCAGTGATTATATTGCTGGCAGTTACAAGTCTCTTTACAGTTTGCAAAGTGCTTTCACATACATTATCTCATTTTGATACAGATACTTTTTGTAATGATGAAATTAGGCAACATCTGAGCTTCTATTAAAAGTTCATATTCTTGCTGAACTTACTGGTGTATGCCTGTGAACCCAGCACTCTGAGAGGCTGAGGGGCAAGGAATGACAGTTCCACACCAGTCTGCACAATTTAATGACTTAGTGTGGTGCTATCTCAAAGCAAACGTAAGTAAAGAACTGCGGATGTAACTCAGTGTGAAGTTTCTGGATTCAACCCCTACAACATACTACATACAACAATAACAACAACAATAACAACAACAAAAATTACCTGAAAAACAAGAATTTTTATTTAACACATATGACAGAATACAATGTAATATTGGAATGATAAATTTACCTAAATTTATCTGGACTAGAATATAGTGGATGGGTGGTGATCCCAGAATATCTAAAACAATCTTTTCTTGCTTTGTGATTTCTATTCCTTTGTGATTTATTAAAAAATTTACCCCTATCTTTTCTATTCTTATTACTGATCTTCTTTCCAGCATTTTAGAAAAAGATTCTTTGGTCCTGTTTTGATCCTGTATTACTTCTTTACTTCCCACCCTTCTAAGCTTCTAACAGAGTAGTGTATGTTTCCTGTCTCAGGCTTTTTGGACCTAAGTCACTTCCTAATTCACTGCACATCTGCGGTTGTTCTCCGTGAGCATACCATGAGCCACCTGCTTGCTATGTCTGCGGGGCACTTTTCAGTATTTGTCATATTAAACTTACGTGCAGTGCAGTGAACGATACAACTTACCCTGCCCTGCCAGCCCTGCGCTGCTCGCCCGGCCCTCCTTTCCCTTCCTTTCCCTTCTCTTCTTTTCCTTTCCTTTGTTATTGAAATGTTTGCCTTGCTTTTTGCTCTCATCCTGACTTGGTTATTTTGCCTCTGAACTTTTACTTTCTCCCACCCTTTCATGATAAGACTCCTCTAGTGCTTATGCTGTGGCCTGCTACTCACCCATTGTCCACACCTTCTCAGGGGAACTTTGTCTGCCCACATACAATTTATATACTGATTGTCCTCAACTACGTATCTCCAGTCCAAATTCAAATCCATGCATTTATAATTGAGTGTCCCACATACGTTTTACAAAGCATATCCAGAGCTGAATTCTGTGCATAAAATCTATCCTTCTTTTCATATTGTCTTCAGAACTTATGGAGTCACAATTCATGACAAAGTCTAATTTAGAGAGCAAGAAGTTGCCATCAACCCTTTTATTCTCAAAGTGATAGTTTCATGTGCCAGTTTGAGTGGATGACAAGGTACCCAGTTATTTGTTGAAATGTTTTGTTCTGGAAATGCCTGTGAGGATATTTGGGGATGAGATTAACATCTGTATCAGCAGACTGAGTAGAGCATGTTGCCCTCCCCAAAGTGAATGGGCCTCTTCCAATACAAGGAAAGTTTAAATGGAAAAGAGCCTGAGTATGGCACATTTTTTTCTTTCTACCAATTGTGTTTACCTAAGTCATTAGTCTTCTGTCTTTAGACTTGGACTAGAACTTGCACTAAAGGTTGTCTTGATTCTCAAGCCTTTGGACTCCAGACTGGAACTATATCCAGGTGGAACTTAAGATCTCTTCTTTCAAGCTGAACATTAATGACTGCTCAGACTCCATAATCATGTGAACCTTATAGCAAATTTATTTTTGCAATAAAACACACACACACACTTACTTTTTTCTGTTTTTCTAGAGAAAACATGTATAGAGAGATTTTTGGTACCAAGAGTGGTCCTTGAGGAATATAATTTTTTTTTATTTTATCAGTACTGAGTATTGAACTCACGACCACCTGCTTGCAAGGCAGGTGCTTATGCCACTGAGCTAAATCCCTAGCCCCAAGGAATATAATTTTAAGAATAAATGTTTAATTATTTCTGAGGATGCTGGAAGTGTATCTTGCTACAATACAAATGTGTTCTGTCAAAACTGACATGTTAAAACTTAATCCTCAATATGATAGCATTAGGCGATTAGGCCTTTGGGGGAAGTCATAAAGTCACGAGAGCTCTATCTTTGTAATCACCACTAGTGCCCTTACAAAAGAAGTAAAAGAAAGTGTGTCTGGCTTTTCTGTCATGTGAGGATATAACACGAAGGTGACATTCTTAAAGCAGAGAGAAAACCCTTACCAAACACTGAATCTGACAGAGCTGTGAGTTTGGACTTCTCAGCATCTGATTGCGAACAGTAAGTTGCTATTTTTTATAGTTAACCTCTGTGTGGTGTTTTGTTTCAACAGGTTGAATATACTAAGACAATGCTCTGGTCTGATTAGCTTTAAAGATACTAATTTTTCTTATTTCTGATAGTAAAGAGGTAACAATATCCCTTACATGCTCTGGAAATACAAATATGCAAAATAGTTCCATTGAATACTCCTAATCAATTGCTTTTAAGAAACAAGGAACTAGGTGACTGTGCATACGAAACTTTCAACCATTTTTGGAAATATGACAAAGTGAGATCATTCCTCCTAATGGAGCTGGGTAGAGGAATGAAAAAAGTTATGAGATCCAGTGTGCAAATTCCCAGTGCAAATATAGAATAAAAAACCTGAAATCCTCTATATGTGCTCTAAAGAGCTTCTTATATTTTGTATCTGCAGGGATAAAATTGCTTAAAATTAAATGTAGAATCTCATCAGTGACTGACCAAATTTGAAAAAACAATCAGCCTTAATGGCTGACTACTATTAAAGTGAGAATGATGATGCTGAAAGTCAGGGGATTTACAGTGTGAAATGGGGAAAGGTGAAGTGGAGCATGTAGGCTTCCGAATTCTGGTGAGTGTTTCTTGCCTCACACTTCTAGCAGAAATAGCCTACCCCTAGAGGTAGTGACCACATACTGCCCATGTTGTCTCCTCTCTCATCTGAGAGAATTAACCGTGCAAATCCCGAGGAAAGCATAATGGCTTCCCCTGAGACACCCACCATGCAAGATAATACTGACTTTCCCCAGGATATTGCTATCACCCTACTTTGTTTTTAGATCTAAAATTAGACTCAAGTCACAATAGGATATGCAAGGTAGGAAATTTACACCTATAGTAACTACATATTTATAAAGATAAAATTTGAGGAACGTGTGTAAAAAGAGTCACTGTGGATAATGTGGTAGGAACATGAAGTTGCATCAGCCCAAGTTTACTAATATGGGTTCACAAAGTAAAGATAGTGTATGTAATGTTACAGCTTAAATAATTTAGAAAAGGTTTTACCAGTTTATTTGATTGTTTGAAAAATTGGCCAACCATAAATAAGCTAGGTTTGTGTCTGGTAACAGCCTGTGTTCTAGTTCCTATGTTTGCCTTTTAATTGTAATCTAACATGGTGGGAGCCTGTTTTCATTTATATGTAGGAAGGGTTAGGAAAAGATTTAGGAGATTGGAGTATTGTTATAACAAATAACATTTATAATAAATAACATTTCTTATTTTATATGGGAGGGTCCTACAGACATACCTTTTACCACTACAATAAGAAATAAATTTGTGAAGGGGATCTGACTTTTGGAGAGCTCTTTTATTGCTCTTTTCTGTGGGCTTCACATTGTGGAGACCATAGTCACTAAATAAGAAAGCCTAAATACAATGAGAATAATTTGATCCTAGAGTGTCAGGGCCAAGTGGAAACACTCATTCACCAAAGAGAAGATGGGCATGGTTACTGTAATACACACTTGAATTAGACAGAATATTGTAACTCATGGAAGATTATAGAGTTGGCTAGTTGGTTACAATGCTCCCAGAAGGGAAGTAGACAAAAAGCCTAAGATTAGCTATCTAAAGAGCAACCTACTCCTAGGTTGACAAAAGTGGACAAAAGTCCAAAAGCAAACCATGAAAAAAGAGGTTCATAGTCCCTCAGTCTTAGCTTTGAGCCACTTCCTAATCTTGTTTCATAGACTCACTTTAAGTAAAGGAGGGGAGTCAGTGTCCCTTCAAGATGGATCCAGCACAGTGCCAAAAATTTGTGCTGTTAATTTGTATTTCAGCTTTCTCCACCTAATCAGTGGCCCTTTACCAGGGTTTTTTTGCATTTGAGAAAAAGAAACCGTACTTTTTGTGGTCTGCTGGACACTGGCTCTGATTTATACTCATTCCTAAAGACCTCAAATGTCACTGTTTTCCACTAGTCATACTAAAGGCTAGTGTGTGTCAGATAACCAAAAGAGTTTTAGCTCAGATGTGTCTTATAATAGACCCCTGGGTTTCTAACATGGTCTGAATTTTTTATGTTCCCTGAAAAGTTTCTTAAGGTAAAAACACTGGGAGGTGGGGTTGTTAGGAAGTCATTAGGTCAGGAGAGTGGAAACTTCCTAAATATGATTAGTGCCTTTAAAAAAGAAAGTACAGACAGAAATATAATCCCTCCCACCATGTTAGATTACAATTAAAAGGCACATATAGGAACTAGAACACAAGCTGTCACCAGACACAAACTTGGCCCTTGGACTTCCCAGCCTGTAAGAAATAAACTTACATTGTTTATAAGTCACTAGTTAATGGTACTTTATTTTAGCAGTCTAGATGGGCTAAGACAGTCTCTGTGCAATCTCTAATTATTTCTTCCTTTACAGTACACATAACTGGAATGGATCATAATGGCTGACTGTACTAAGGGAGACCCAGATATCTGCTAAAGCATCAGTTACTTCCATTATTGGGTGAAATATTCTCAGTGGTTTAGTAGACACTGAGCTGGTCTTTTTTCTGCTGAAAGGCAAAGCCCAACCATTTGATTAGAATGATTTTGCTGCCCCAAGTGTGCTTGTAGGGGTGTTTCCATGGGAGACTGCGTGTGAATTGGTGGACTACATGGGTGTTCAGTATAGGGACACATCACTCAAATGATTGGTGCCCTAACTAGTACAAAAAGACAGAGGCAGTAAAGATTCTCACTCTGAATGTCTCTCTAATTTCAGAATGCCCTTCTCCTATTCTTGGACATCAGAACTCCAGGTTCTCTAGCTCTTGGATGCTAGGACTTCCAAGTCGTTGGGTACTTAGTCCTCTGTCCTCAAGTGCAGAGTTACATTGCCATCTTCTCGGGTGCTCTAGTTTGCAAATGGAATTGCCTAACCTCAGTAATTACCTTATAATTGTTCTAATGTCTCTGTCTCTCTCCAAAAGAAAAATTTCCTATTGATAGCCTTTTGGTTGTGTCTGCCCAGAGAACTCTGAGTAAAACATATACTCATAAAATGGCAGAAAAGGTTAAAAAAAATTTCCTTGGCGTTGCTGCCAGAAGTGAGTTCCTCCACACCATCCCAAGGCTCCCCCCCTCTCCCCGTCGGGAGAGTTTAGGATCACCAAACCCAGTGGTGAAGGACCCACCCAAATTGAAGCCACACTAGACTGGGCACTGTAGGTATTGGGCCTGCCTGGGCCACACCCAGTGGTCTTTCAATCCGGGAAACTGGAGGAGGTGAGCTCCTGCACACCATCCCAAGCCCCACAACAGTTTAAGATAATTGCTCTCAGTGGTCAAGGACCCATCCAGCTTCCAGCCACAATAGACTAGGCTTCGGAGGGTTTATGGCCTGACTAGATTACACTCAGTGACCTTCTTCAATCAGGGGAGTTGAGGGCACATGAAGTGAGTTCTAGCACATTGGTCCTGGGAGAGCTTTGGATCATCATCCACAGTGGTTAGGTACCCGTCCAGCTTCTTGGAATACTGGAGGTGACACAGCAGGTCCTGTGGGCCTGACTGGACCATGCTGAGCAACCTCTACTGAGTTCCAGGAGCCCAGGGCATAGGAGACAGTTTTTAACATACCCAGGGGAAGCCTTGGAACATCATTTAAAACAAGAAAATACAGGAAAATGACAAAAAAAAAGAGACCAAAATGCAATCTCAAAACTCCAACCCACCCTAAGAAACCTAGGAGCCATGTACATAGAAGAAAATATATGCCATACACCTGAAATGCCTGAAATAATAGCAACTGAAATAAAGAAGGAACTCCGGGAAGCTTTAAAGGAATTCAAACTATAAATAATCTCCCAGGTAAAAGAAGAAATGATAAAAGTAATGAAAGAGATGCTGAACACATCAAAAGAAGACACAATTTAAAAATTAGAGGGAAAAAACAAAAAGATAGAATCCTTGGATGAAGAATTCAAGAAAAAAAGAGAATGCATGAAGCAGATTCAAAGAGATATACAGGAAATCAAAAATTCCATTGAAAGTTGTCAAAACTGACTCAACAAAAGTGAAGACAGAATTTCAGACCTCGAAGACAAGATTGCAGCTAGTGAACAGGAAAGGAAAGATCTTTAAAAAAAACAAGGAATCAGGAAATAAAAATTCAACAGCTGTAAGATGATGCAAAGAAAAACAACATAAGATTAATAGAGATAAGTGAAAAAGAAGGAAACAGCACAAATGATAACAAAAGGCTATTCACAGAAGACATAGCTGAAAATTTCCCAAACATGAGAATGGAAACTGACATTAGGATTAGTGAAGCATATAGAACTCCAAATAGCCATACCCAAAATAAAACTACACCCAGATATATAATAATCACCATCCCAGAAATCCAACACAAGAATAGAATATTAAAAGCTGTAAGAGACAAAAGACAGATCACCTATAAAGGAAAACCTATCAGAATCACATCAGATTTCTCAACACAAACAATAAAGTCAAGAAGAGCATGGAGTTAAGTATGTCAGATCCTAAAGGAAAATGATTTCCAATCTAGACTGAAGTACTCTGCAAAACTGTCATTCAAAATGGATGGAGAAATAAGATACTTTCAAGACAAATAACAACTGAAGAACTTCATGATCATCAAGCCAACCCTGCAAAGAATTCTGGAAGACAGTTTAGATACACATAGGAAAAAACCACTAAGCAAGGCAGACAATTAAACAGAATAGAATGATAAAAATGAAACAGCAGAAAGCTAACATGTCAACAATAAACCAATGTATGTTATAATCATTAATGTGAATGGTCTCAATTCACCAATTAAAAAAAACAGGCTGGCAGAATGGATCAAGAGACAACAACCAACCATATGCTGTCTACAAGAAACCCATCTAATCCAAAAGGAAACTCACAGACTGAAAGTCAAAGGATGGAAAACAATACTTCATGCAACAGGAACTGAAAAAAAGTGGGGGTAACTATTCTGTTTGCAGACAATGTAAACTTCAAACCAAGAATGATCAGAAGAGATAAAGAAGGTCACTACATACTGGTTAGGCGAAAACTTCAAGAGAAAGAGATAACAATCTTAAATATATATGCACCAAATTCCAGAGCACCCAGTCATAGAAAGCAAGTATTAATAGAAATGAAAAATCAAATAAGCAATAACACAATTATAACAGGAGACCTTAACACACCATTGACACCAAGGGACAGATCATCTGCAAAGAAATAACAGAACTGAATCACACCTGTGAACTATTGGACGTGATAGACATATGCAGAGTGCTCCATCCCAAAACATCAGAATATACATTCATCTCAGGAGTACATGGGACATTCTCTAAAATAGACCATATACTAGATCACAGAATATATTTAAATAAATGCAAAAGACTTGAAATTATCCCATGCATGTTATCAGATCATAGTGCCATAAAACTAGAAATTAATGATAAAAGAAACTGCAAAAACCCCACAAACACATGGATATTAAATAATACACACAAGCAATCAGTGGGTCACAGGGGAAATTAAAGAAGAAATTAACCAATACCTACAAGCAAATGAAAATACAAATACAACTTACTGGAATCTGTGGGATGCAATAAAAGTGGTCCCCAGAGGAAAATATATTTCACTGAATTCCCACATCAGGAAAACAGAATGAATACAAATAAACAACTCGATGTTATACCTCTATCATCTAGAAAAAGAAAAGCAAGTCAAGACCAAGCCAAAAGCAAGGAGGAAATTATAAAAGGCAGAGCAGAAATACATGCAATAGAGACTAAGAAAACAAGCCAATGAATCAAAGACCTGGTTCTTTGAAAGAATAAATAAAATTGATAAGCCCTAAGCCAACCTCATTTTTAAGAAGGAAAGAAAAAGCTCAAATTCATGCAATAGGGAATTAAAAAGGTGAAATCACTACAGACTAAAGAAGAAATAAAGATCATCAACACCTTTTTCAAAAACCTCTACTCTCATAGGCTCGATAACACAGAAGAAATGGACAGATTCCTAGAAACAAACGAAGTGCCAAATCTGGGTCAAGAAGATGTAAATAGCTGAATAACTCAATTTCTATGAATGAAATTGAAAATGTAATTAAGTCCTTACCTACAAAGAAGAGCCTAGGCCCAGATGGGTTACTGCAGAATTCTACAAGAAATACAAAGAAGACTTAATGCCGACACTCCTCAAAATCTTCAATGAAATTGAAAAAGAAGCAATTCTTCCTAAGTCATTCTTGGAAGCAAATATTACTCTAGTACCAAAACCTCAGAAAGACCCAACTAAAAAAGAGAACTATAGGCAAATCTCCTTAATGAACATAGATGCAAAAATCCTCAATAAAATATTGGCAAACAGGATGCAGCAAATCATGAAGATTATACACCATGACCAAGTGGGATTCATCTCAGGCATGCAGGGATGGTTCCACATATGTAAATCAATAAATGTAATCCACCATATCAATAAAGCCAAAAGAAGAATCGCATGATCATTTCCATAGATGCAAAGCTTTTGATTAGGTGCAACATTCATTCATGATAAAAACCTTACAGAAAATTGGAATGGATGGTCTTTATCTCAAAATGATAAAGGCCATCTATGACAAACCAACAGCCAGCATCATATTAAATGGCCATAAACTAAAAGCCTTTACCCTAAAATCAGGAACAAGGATATCCCTTATCACTGCTCCTAGTCAACATCATACTGGAAGTACTAGCCAGAGCAATTAGACAAGAGAGAAGGGGTAAAGGTAGGAAAAGAGGAAGTTAAATTATCATTATTTTTATATGACATGATACTCTAGATAGAAGACCCCCAAAATTCCACTGGAAGTCTCCTAGATATAATAAATAAATTCAGCAATGTAGCTGGATACAAAGTCAATACTCAAAAGTCAATAGCATTCCTATACATTAACAACAAAATCACAGAGAGAGAAATAAGAGAATCCATGCCCTTCATATTAGCATCCAAAAAAATGGAATACTTAGGAGTTAATCTCATGAAAGAAGTAAAAGATCTATATAGAGAAAATTATAATACCCTGAAAAAAGAAATTGAAGATGATCTCAGAAAATGGAAAGACATCCCATGTTCATGGATAGGAATAATAAATATTGTGAAAATGGCCATTCTCCCAAAACTGTTATACAGATTAAATGTAATCCCAATGCAAATACCATCAACATATCTCGTAGATCCTGAAAAATCACTCATAAAATTCATCTGGAGCCAGATGAGACCTAGAAAAGCAAAGACAATTCTATGCAGGAAAGGTAAGGCAGGAGGCATCATATCCCTGACTTGAAGTTATACTGCAAAGCAACTGTAATTAAAATCAACATGGTATTTGAATGAAAACAGAGCTGAAGATCAATGGAATAGATTATAAGATATAAACACAACTACAAACACCTTATCTCTGATAAAGGGGCCAAACATGTTCACTGGAGGAATGACAGGCTTTTTAATAAATGGTGCTGGAAAAACTGGCTCTCCATATGCCGAAAACTAAAACAAGACCCATGCCTGTCACCATATAATAAACTAAAATCTAAATGGATCAAAGATCTGAATATTAAAACAGAAACACTAAATCTGTTGGAAGACAAATTGCATAAAACTCTTGAAGATACAGGGGAAGGTAGAGAATTCATGAACAGGACTCAAACCGCATGGGAAATACTTCCCAGAATCAATAACTGGGATAATGTCTGATTAAAAAGTTTCTGCGTGTCAAAAGAAATCTCCAGCATAGTGAAAAGAAAACCCACAAGCTGGGAAAAAAACTGAGTGAACTCTCCCTCAGACAAAGGACTTAAAACATGTAAAGAACTTAAAAAAATCAGACCCCTGAAATTCAAAGACCCAATCCAAAAATGGGCTTTGGAGATGGATACACAGTTCTCAAATGAAGAAATACAAATGGCAAATAATTATACATGAAAAGATGTTCATCATTACTAGTCATTAGAAAAGTGCAAATTAAAACCACACTGAGATTCCATCTCACTCCTGAAAAAATGTCTTTAGGACCAAGAAAACCAGCAACAACAAATGCTGTAGAGGCTGTGGGGAAAAATGAACTCTCCTACACTGTTGGTGGGAGTATAGACTGGTGCAACCACTGTAGTGGTCAGTCTGGAGATTCTTCAAAAACCTGGGATTGGAAGTCCCATTTGATCCAGCTATTCCACTTCTGGGCATATTCCCAGAGGAACTGAAAACACCATATCACAGTGATGTATGTGCACCTATGTTTATAGCAGCACAGTTTGTAATTGCCAGATCTTGGAAACAACCCAAGTGTCCATCAATTGAGCAATGGATAAAAAAGTTGTGGCATTTTTATACAGTGGAGTACTACTCAGCTATAAAGAATGATCACATTGAGATATTTATAAATAAATGGGTACAACTTGAGACCATACTCATAAGCGAAATAAATCAAACTCATGTATAAATACCATATAGTCTCCTTAGTGTAACAAATGGTAAGAATACATAAGAATGTATGGTAACTCCATGATTCTCCATTACATTGCTTTGGAGCCTTATAATGTTACCAGTCATTAGTTGGAATGGTTTTTATCCCGGATTGTTAGATTTTATTATCTGTGATGGTATGAACGGATATTTTGAAGAAAACAAGTATTATAAAAGCCAGTGCTGATTTAATATCATCTTATTTTGAAGTCCTACCATGCTTTTGTTCTTCTGTTTCCATTAGTTCTATCATGTATGTTGTTGGATTTTATTATGTGTGATAGTATAAACAAATCTTTTATGGACAATGAGGTAATATAGTAACCATTTTGTATTTTCTTTTATTTGGTTCTGAATGCTCTGTAATGGTTTCATTTTCTTCATTGGTTTTATACTATTTTGTTATGTTTGATAGTATTGTGTATCAAGCTTTACTCAGCTATTTCAAGGAAAGAGATATTATGGTAGCTACTGTTATATCGGGTTGTCTTGTGATGAAATACTGTGTTGCTTTAATTGTTCTGTGCTGATCTGTTTTGTTCTGTCCTCTTTTATCTTAATCTCTTTAAAGTAAAAAAAATTCCTTAAAATATATTTTTGTGTGTTTATAAGTGATGTATCACATAACATTTAGTTGAAGATGGACTCCACAAACAGCTGTGGTTCTATGAGAGTATATTACCTAGTGATAACACAGTTTTTTAAATTGGGGCAGGGACTTTCAGTGACATTAGGCAATGACAAAAATCAGTGAACAATACATTTTTCAGAATGTATTCTTACTGTTAAGGGACAAATGACTGCATATTTCTCTATACATCCATAAATAAATATATTCACAAAATATAAAGATAGATAGATATATTCATATTAAAATAAAACAGAATACTCATGACAATTAGAGTTCACATTTCTGTAACTAGCATGTGGTCATCACTTGTATTTATAACTACTTTCTTCTACTTTCTATCTGAATTACTTTTACCTTTTGCAAGTACCACCACTGGCCAAGGTTCTTTACCTGGTGATGTGACTCTAACCTTTATTTCCAAAGGAACTGGGGCATTAATAATCTTTCCTGGATTAGAGTATTGTAGTTTCCCATTTAGCTTGATTATAGGGCATGGTGACACTCTGATACCTGCTATGGGATTTTTCAAACATGCTTCTCCCCTCTCCCCTGACCCTTTAATGAATGACTCCATGGACATGGTATAAGAACGTAGCTCTTAGTCTGTACTTCACCTTACTCAGAGGAGAGATATCATGTACAAGGTCCTAATAACCTCATTGAACATGGACATTGTACACCATAAAGATGAACTAAGATTAATAATATCAAGAAGAATGAGCAGGGGGAAAGGTGAAAAAGGGAGGAGAAAAAGGGAGGGGATTGAAGAAAGAAACAAACTGTACTATGTACATGTATCAACTTCCCAAGGTGATTGTAAAATGCATGCACTGCAAACATGTACTTAAAAACAAACAGCTCTCTAGGGCCCTCCCTCCAAAGAGGAGCTCTTCTGAGGTATGAGTTACATTTATATAAAATGCTCTGGAGACAGTGAGCCAAAATTACTTCTAAAGGGTTTTGCATATTTTCCATCACTTCCACTATCACACTGGCTTTTCATAGGAATCATTCCTAAGAACTTCATTTCCCATGAATCTTATTTCTGGGGTCCATTTCTGAGAAACCCAAGGGAGAACAACTGATTTTAATGACTAACAATATTCTATTTTTTGTACAATGATTTTTTAATTATCCCTCAATAACTCAGTGTTTAAGCTATTTCTCTTGTTTTTCCTCTGTCACTGGTTTTATGTGCTCATCATTTGTTACTATAATGTAATACCTGATGTAATGTAATGTAATACTATAATGCAAAACCTCTAAAAAGAGGTTTATTCAGCTCTCAATTTTGTAGGCCAGAGGTTCAAGCAACACAATGCCAGGTCAGGTGACAAAACTTTTGACTGAATCACTCCATGGCAGATAGCATTACGGTGCAGCCCACATTAGAACATGAAATGATAGGATGAGACACTAAGGGTGAGGCATGGGATCATGTTCGTGTAATAATGTTCTCAGAGAAACTAATTCAGGTTCCAGCAAAACCACCTTAATACCTTTCAAGAGCAGTCACCCCATGATCTCCTACTTGGCACCATCACATAAAAGTTCCTGCACTTCTCACATCACCACCCTGAAGCCAACCTCTCAAAACACGAACCCTTGGGGACCAAAGCACATCCCTAGCCTGTGATGATTACCTTTGCATGCAGAATGATTTTCCTGAGCAACAGATTGTATTCTATGGAAGGATTCCTATAAGAGAAATTAAATCAAAGAGCACGAATATTTTATGGTGCTTGAGTTGTATCACTGGCTTGTCATTCAGAAAATGTGTATTAATTCAGAGTTCATTTTGCAGCACATTCTTTTAACTATTTGTTACCAGATTAAGCCAAGCTTAGTATAAACTTAAAAAATCTTTGCTAATTTTAGTGATAAGATTATTAATTTTTCACTTCTTTGATTACTGAGATGGAATACTTTTCAAATATTTCCTACTTCATTTTCATTTGTGAATTATTGTTTTCTGAATTTTTTTAATTTAAAATAATCTTGTTTTAGCAACATGTTTGAAATTATATCATTTAAAGTTGTTAGATCTATGTGTTTGAAGCAACTTAATATCTACAAATGTTTTCTGTATGTGTTTTTTTATTATTTCTTTCAACACATCTCTAAAAAAGTGTACATTTTGGGAGAACTGTGGAGTTTCCAGCAAGCAGGCAGGCGCACACTATCTAAGGAGCCCAGCATATTTGGGACTCTTGCACCTTCTGGGTGCAGAGTAAGGGCTGGGCAGATCTGGGGGACCTGTATCTGCCCCCCCGTGTGTCTGGAGGACTGTGGGTTTCTCAGCAAGCAGGCGAGCATCATCAATTCCAGAGGTCCCGCGGCCTGCGGTAAGTGCCCAGTGAACTCTGCCCGAAGCCCAGACTGTTCGGGACCCTTGAGCCTTCTGGGTGCAGTGAAGTGGCTAAGTGGGCCCCAGGCACTTACATCCACCTTCCCATTCCGGCTACACTCGGAGAGCTGTGGAGTTTTTGGCAAGCAGTCGGGTGCACAGTGTCCCTGGAGCCCAGTTTATCTGGAACTACAGACTTCTAAACAGGCAGAAGAGGGCCACTTGTTCCAGAGGCCCAGTGGCCTGGGGAAACTGGGTGCCAGAGTCCCAGGAACTGCGAACATAGAAGTGGATTTCCAACAGACCCTGAGGAAGCTTTCGAATAACACTTGAAACACAGAAATATAGGAAAATGACAAAATGAAAGACCAAATTACAACCTCAAACCCCCAGCCCATCTCAAGAAACCCTAGGAGTGATGTATATAGAAGAAAATATATGCCATACACCTCAAATATTGGACATAATAGCTACTGAAATAAACAAGCAACTCCAGGAAGCTTTAAAGGAATTTAAACTCGAAATAATCTCCCAGGTAAAAGAAAAAACGATAAAAGAAATGAAAGAGATTCTGAATAAATCTAAAGAAAACACAGTTAAAAAATTGAAGGAACTAAACAGAAAGATAGAATCCCTAGATGAGCAATATAAGAAACAAACAGAATACATAAAGCAGATACACAGAGATATA
Organism: Cavia porcellus; assembly: GCF_034190915.1. Classification (NCBI taxonomy): domain Eukaryota; kingdom Metazoa; phylum Chordata; class Mammalia; order Rodentia; family Caviidae; genus Cavia; species Cavia porcellus. The sequence goes on along the minus strand of NW_026947500.1, from coordinate 883,044 downwards.
CAGGAAATAAAAAACTCCACTGAAAGCTGTAAGAACCGCCTCAGTGAAAGTGAAGATAGAATTTCAGACCTTGAAGACAGGATTGCAGCTAGTGAACAGGAAAGGAAAGATCTTTAAAATAACAAGGAATCAGGAAACAATTCAACACCTGCAAGATGATGCAAAGAAAAACAACATAAGATTGATAGGGATTAATGAAAAAGAAGGGGACAACATAAAGGATGTCAAGAGGATATTTAGAGAAGTAATAACTGAAAATTTCCCAAGCATGAGATCAGAAACTGACATCAGGTTCAGTGAAGCCTATAGAACTCCAAATAGTCATAACCAAAATAAAACTACACCCAGACATATAATAATCACTATCCCAGAAATCCGACACAAGAATAGATTATTAAAAGCTGTCAGAGAAAAAAAGACAGATCACTTATAAAGGAAAACCTATCAGAATCACAACAGACTTCTCAGCACAAACAATAAAGTCAAGAAGAGCATGGAGTGAAGTATTCAGATCAAAAATACTTCATGGAGTGAAGTATTCAGAGCAAAATGATTTGCAATCTAGACTGATGTACCCTGTAAAACTATCATTCAAAATCGATGGTGAAATATGATACTTCCATAACAAAGAACAGCTGAAGAACTTCATGAACACCAAGCCAACCCTGCAAAAAATATTGAGAGACAGTTTAGATACACAAAGGAAAAAACCACTAAGCAAATCACATAATTAAACAGAACAGAAAGATAAAGATGCAACAGCAAAGAGATAACATGTCAACAATAAACCAGCATAAAACAGTTATAATCATTAATGTAAATGGTCTCAATGCACCAATCAAAAGAAACAGACTAGCAGAATGGATCAACAAACAAAACCCAACCATATGCTGTTTACAGGAAACCCATCTAACCCAGAAGGATACTCACAGACTGAAAATCAAAGGATGGAAAACAATACTTCATGCAACAAGAATCCAAAAAAAAAAAAAAAACCAGGAGTAGCCACTCTGTTTGCAGACAATGTGAACTTTAAACCAACAATGACCATAAAGGACAAAGAAGGTCACTACATACTCGTTAGGGGAAAACTCCAAGAGGAAGAGATAACTATCTTAAATATATATGCACCAAACTCCAGAGCACCCAGTTATATAAAACAACTATTAACAGAAATGAAAAGTCAAATTATCAGTAACACAATTGTAACAGGAGACCTTAATACGCCATTGACACCAAAGGACAGATCAACCAGACAGAAAATGAGCAAAGAAATAACAGAACTGAATCACACCTGTGAACAAATGGACTTGATAGACATATACAGAGTGTTCCATCCAACAACATCAGAATACACATTCTTCTCAGCAGTACATGGGTCATTCTCTAAAATAGACCATATATTAGCTCACAGAACATATTTAAACAAATGCAAAAGAGGTGAAATCATCCCTTGCATGTTATCAGATCATAATGCTTTGAGATTAGAAATTAATGATAAAACATACTGCAAAAATGCCACAAACACATGGAAACTGAATAACACACTCTTGAGTAATCAGTGGGTAACAGAGGAAATTAAAGAAGAAATTAAACAATACCTACAAGCAAATGAAAATACAGATACAACTTACCTGAATCTGTGGGATGCAATGAAAGCCGTCCTCAGAGGAAAATTTATTGCACTGAGTTCCCACATCAGGAAAACAGAATGAATACAAATAAATAACCTGATGCTACACCTCAAACAGCTAGAAAAACAAAGAGCAAGTCAAGCCCAAAGCCAAAAGAAGGGAGGAAATTATAAAAATCAGAGCAGAAATCAATGCAATAGAGACTAAGAAAACAATCCAAAGAATCAACGAATCAAAGAGTTGGTTCTTTGAAGAATAAATAAAAGTGATAAGCCCCTAGCCAATCTTATTTTAAAGAGGGAAGAAAAAGCTCAAATTCATGCAATAATAAATGAAAAAGATGAAATCACTACAGACTGCACAGAAATACAGATCATCAACACCTATTTCGAAAAACTCTACTCTCAAAAGTTTGATAACACAGAAGAAATAGACAGATTCCTCGAAACATATGAAGTACCAAAGCTAGATCAAGAGGATATAAAACTACTGAATAACCCAATCTCTATTAATGAAATTGAAAATGTAATGAAGTCCTTACCTACAAAGAAAAGCCCAGGGCCAGATGGATTCACTGCAGAATTCTACAAGAAATACAAAGAAGACCTAATGCTGACACTCCTCAAACTATTCAATGAAATTGAAAGGGAAGGAATCCTTCCTAAGTCATTCTGGAAGCAAATATTACTCTAGTACCAAAACCTGAGAAAGACCCAACTAAAAAAAGAGAACTATAGACCAATCTCCCTAATGAACATGGATGCAAACATCCTCAATAAAATATTGGCAAATAGGATGCAGCAAATCATCAAGATTATATACCATGACCAAGTGGGATTGATCCCAGGAATGCAGGGATGGTTCCACATATGTAAATAAATAAATGTAATCCACCATATCAATAAAGACAAAAGTAAGAATCACATGATCATTTCTATAGATGCAGAAAAAGCCTTTGATAAGGTCCAACATTCATTCATGATAAAACTTTACAGAAAATTGGAATATATGGTCTTGACCACAATATAATAAAGGCCACTTATGACAAACCAATGGCCAGCATCATACTAAATGGCCAAAAATTGAAAGCCTTTACTTTCAAATCAGGCACAAGACAAGGATGTCCTTTATCACCACTCCCATTTAATATAGTACTGGAAGTACTATATTAAGACAAGAGAGAGAAATAAAAGGGGTAAAGATAGGAAAAAAAGAAGTTAAATTATCATTGTTTGCAGATGACATGATACTTTACATAGAAGACCCCCTAAACTCCATTGAAAGACTCTTAGACATAATAAATAAATTCAGTAATGAAGTTGGATACAAAATCAATACTCAGAAATCAATAGCATTCCTATACACTAACAACAAAATCACAGAGAGGGAAATAAGAGAAACCACACTCTTCGCACTAGTAAGCAAAAAAATGAAATATTTAGGAATTACTCTTACGAAAGAAGTGAAAGACCTATACAGGGAAAATTATAATATACTGAAAAATGAAATTGAAGATGGTCTCAGAAAATGGAAAGACATCCCTTGCTCATGGATAAGAAGAACAAACATTGTGAAAATGACCATTCTCCCAAAACTGTTATACAGATTCAATGCAATCCCAATAAAAATACTATCAACATACCTTATAAATCTAGAGAAATCACTCCTAAAATTCATGTGGAACCAGCAGAGACCTAGAATAGTAAAGGCAAATCTAAGCAGCAAAGGCAAGGCAGGAGGCATCACATTCCCTGACTTGAAGTTATACTACAAAGCAACAGTAGTAAAATCAACATGGTACTGGAATCAAAACAGAGCCAAAGATCAATGGAATAGATTAGATACAACCACAACTACAAACACACTCAACCACCTTATCTTTGATAAAGGAGCCAAGCAGGTTCACTGGAAGAACGAGTCTCTTTAATAAATGGTGTTGGAAAAACTGGCTCTCCATTTGCTGAAAACTAAAGCTAGATCCATGCCTATCACCATGTACTAAATTAAAATCTAAATGGATCAAATATCTGAATATTAAAACAGAAACACTAAATCTATTGGAAGACAAATTGGGTAGAAACCTTGAAGACATAGGGGTAGGTAGAGAATTCATGAACAGGACTCAACCCATACCGGAAATACTTTCCAGAATCAATAACTGGGATCACCTCTTATTAAAAAGTTTCTGCATGTCAAAAGAAATCTCCAGCATAGTGAAAAGAAAACCCACAAACTGGGAAAAGATCTTAGTGAACTCCCCCTCAGATAAGGGACTTTTGTCTAAAACATATAATGAATTAAAAAAACTCAGAACCCCAAAATTTAAAGATCCAATCCAAAAATGGGCATCTGAGATGAATACGGATTTCTCAGATGAAGAAATACAAATGGCAAATAAATACATGAAAAAATGTTCATCATCATTGGTTATTAGAAAAATGCAAATTAAAACCACACTGAGATTCCATCTCACTCCTGAAAGGATGGCCAGGATCAAGAAAACCAACAACAAGTGCTGGAGAGGCTGTGGGGGAAAAGGAACTCTCCTGCACTGTTGGTGGGAGTGTAAACTGATACAACCTTTGTTGAGGTCAGTCTGGAGATTTCTCAAAAAGGTGGGATTGGAAGTCCCATTTGTTCAAGCTATTCCACTTCTAGGCATATTCCCAGAAGAACTGAAAGCATCATACCACAATGCTATATGTGCACTTAGGTTTATAGCAGCACAATTTGTAATCATCAGATCTTGGAAACAACCCAAGTGTCCATCAACTGTGGAATAGATAAAAAAGTTGTAGTATTTCTATACAATGGAATATTACTCAGATCTAAAGAAGGATCACATTGAGATGTTTATCAATAAATGACGCAGCTTGAGACCATACTCATAAGTGAAATAAATCAATCTCACATGTGTGAATACTGAATAGTTTCCCTAATGTAAGTAATGATTCAAATATATAAAAGTATGTGGTAATCATGATTCCCCATTATGTGGCCTTGAAGCCTTATAAATTTTTCACTTATTTATTCTGGGCTGCTTGATATTATTGCCTGTGATGAAATGAACAGCTATTTTGAAGAAAATAAGTCATCATAATAGCTAGTGCTGATTTACTATCATCTTGTTTTGAAGCCCCACCAAACTATGGCTCTTCTGTCTCCATTGGTTTTATCATGATGTATCTTGCTGGATTTTATTATATGTGATGGTATAAACAAAAATTTTTATAGGCAAAGAGATAATATAGAAACCATTGTTCATTTTCTGTTAGCTGGTTCTAAATACCCTACAATGCTTTCATCCACTTGAATGGTTTTACACTGACTTGATATGTTTGAAGCTATAATATATGAAGTTATATTCAAATATTTCAAGGAAAAAGACACTATGGTAACTGCTATTAAGTCACGTTATTTGGTGGTGAAGCACTAGGTTGCTGAAACTATCATGGTTTGACCTGTACTATTATGTTGTTATGTCCTCTTTTATCTCAATCTCTCCCTTATTCATAAAACAATTATTTTTTTTTTTTTTTTTTTTTTTTTTTTTTTTTTTATTTAAGAGGAAAAAGAGAAAAACACAAAACAAAACAAAGCAGTGTAAGGTTACATATAATACAGAACTACAAAAAAAGCATAACAGTAAGAAATCACCTGTTAATATATTACATATTATCATCTTGGAAATAGTTGCTCAAATCACAGTATCAAAGAATACAAAGTAGACATTCAAACAGAGAGACTACAAACAGCTGTGTTCAATGATCCAAAAACATTAATATAGTCAGCTATTCAACATCCCTATACACACTTGCTGTTATATCCGTTAGAGCTCTTTTTTCCCCTTCCTCTCTTTTTACAACAAAATTTACACATTTTAGATTTTATTACTCCTTAGTTCTTATTACTTTTTGGGGGGGGGAGAATAAAGTCAAATATGGCAGAACAAAGCTGTCAGTGAAAACCAAGGATAGACTTAGCACATGATGTAGAACAGAGTATACGGTTATTAACAATAGTTATCAACGTTGTCTCTTGTTTCCTTAAAAAGATTTGTCTATCTCATTAGATATTATAAAGTTGGACAAAACAGTAGAGAACAAGACCAATAAAACTTAGACATTGTAAACATTACAGGACTTCCAAAGGAGACAATAGTCAAACCAGAATGGGCATCTTAGTGAATCTTACTGCCTTCAAAGTAGTTGCCTATACCCTCGGACCTGATACTATCCCACAGAATGGAACAGAGTCTAATCAGTCAAAACAAGATCGTGGGAGCATTACAGGACTTCAAAACAAGTTAATAGGAAATCGAAAAGAGTTACTATTATATATCCTAATTTTTTAAATTTTTCCCTTAATTAAAATAAACATAAGAAATAACTAAATAATTTTTTTAAAGAATAATAGTTACCATAGTGTCTGTCTTTTTCCTTGAGATATTCGGATAAAACTTCATATACTATAGCTTCAAATATTTCCATATCAAGAAGCCCGGAATAAAGCCTTTCTAATTAATAAGTGAAAATTTTATAAGGCTTCAAGGCCACATAATGGGGAATCATGGTTGCCACATATTTTCATATATTTGAATCATTACTTACATTAGGGAAACTATTCGGTATTCACACATGCGAGATTGATTTATTTCACTTATGAGTATGGTCTCAAGCTGCGCCCATTTATTGATAAATATCTCAATGTGATCCTTCTTTATAGCTGAATAATATTCCATTGTATAGAAATACCACAACTTTTTTATCCATTCCTCAGTTGATGGACACTTGGGTTGTTTCCAAGATCTGGCGATTACAAATTGTGCTGCTATAAACATAGGTGCACATAAATCACTGTGGTATGATGCTTTCAGTTCTTCTGGGAATATGCCTAGAAGTGGAATAGCTGGAATAAATGGGATTTCCAATCCCAACTTTTTGAGAAACCTCCAGACAGACCTCCACAAAGGCTGTACCAGTCTACACTCCCACCAACAGTGCAGGAGAGTTCCTTTTTCCCCACATCCTCTCCAGCATTTGTTGTTGTTGGTTTTCTTGATCCTGGCCATTCTTTCAGGAGTGAGATGGAATCTCAGTGTGGTTTTAATTTGCATTTCTCTGATGACCAATGATGATGAGCATGTTTTCATATATTTATTTGCCATTTGCATTTCTTCATCTGAGAATTGCGTATTCATCTCAGATGCCCATTTTTGGATTGGATCTTTGAATTTTGGAGGTCTGAGTTTTTTTAATTCTTTATATGTTTTAGACAAGAGTCCCTTGTCTGAGAGAGAGTTCACTAAAATCTTTTCCCAGTTTGTGGGTTTTCTTTTCACTATGCTGGAGATTTCTTTTGACATGCAGAAACTTTTTAATAAGATGTGGTCCCAGTTATTGATTCTGGGAAGTGTTTCCCGTGCGGTTTGAGTCCTGTTCATGAATTCTCTACCTACTCCTATGTCTCCAAGGTTTCTACCCACTTTGTCTTCCAATAGATTTAGTGTTTCTGTTTTAATATTCAGATCTTTGACCCATTTAGATTTTAATTTAGTACATGGTGATAGACATGGGTCTAGCTTTAGTTTTCGGCAAATGGAGAGCCAGTTTTTCCAGCACCATTTATTAAAGAGACTGTCGTTCTTCCAGTGAACCTGCTTGGCTCCTTTATCAAAGATAAGGTGGTTGAGTGTGTTTGTAGTTGTGGTTGTATCTTCTAATCTATTCCATTGATCTTCGCCTCTGTTTTGATTCCAATACCATGTTGATTTTAATACTGTTGCTTTGTAGTATAATTTCAAGTCAGGGATTGTGATGCCTCCTGCTTTGCCTTTGCTGCTTAGAATTGCCTTTGCGATTCTAGGTCTCTTCTGGTTCCAGATGAAATTTAGGAGCGATTTCTCTAGATCTATAAGGTATGTTGATGGTATTTCTATTGGGATTGCATTGAATCTGTATAAGAGTTTTGGGAGAATGGCCATCTTCACAATGTTTGTTCTTCCTATCCATGAGCAAGGGATGTCTTTCCATTTTCTGAGATCATCTTCAATTTCCTTTTTCAGTGTATTATAGTTTTCACTGTATAAGTCTTTCACTTCTTTCGTAAGAGTAATTCCTAAATATTTCATTTTTTTGCTTGCTAATGTGAATAGTCCAGTTTCTCTTATTTCCCTCTCTGTAATTTTGTTGTTCATGTATAGGAATGCTATTGATTTCTGAGTATTGATTTTGTATCCAGCCACATTACTGAATTTATTTATTGTATCTAAGAGTATTTCAATGGAGTTTAGGGGGTCTTCTATGTAGAGTATCATGTCATCTGCAAACAATGATAACTTAACTTCTTCTTTTCCTATCTTTACCCCTTTTATTTCTCTTTCTTGCCTAATTGCTCTGGCTAGTACTTCCAGTACTATATTAAATAGGAGTGGTGATAAAGGACATCCTTGTCTTGTGCCTGATTTTAAAGTAAAGGCTTTCAATTTTTGGCCATTTAGAATGATGCTGGCTGTTGGTTTGTCATAAATGGCCTTTATTATATTGAGGTAAAGACCATCTATTCCAATTTTCTGTAGAGTTTTTATCATGAATAAATGTTGGACCTTATCGAAGGCTTTTTCTGCATCTATAGAAATGATCATGTGATTCTTATTTTTGGCTTTATTGATATGGTGGATTACATTTATTGATTTGCGTATGTTGAACCATCCTTGCATTCCTGGGATGAATCCCACTTGGTCATGGTGTATAATCTTCTTGATGATTTGCTGGATCCTATTTGCCAATATTTTATTGAGGATTTTTGCATCTGTGTTCATTAGGGAGATCGGTCTATAGTTCTCTTTTTTAGTTGGGTCTTTCTCAGGTTTTGGTACTAGAGTAATATTTGCTTCCAGGAACGACTTAGGAAGGATTGCTTCCCTTTCAATTTCATTGAACAGTTTGAGGAGTGTCGGCATTAGGTCTTCTTTGTATTTCTTGTAGAATTCTGCAGTGAATCCATCTGGGCCTGGGCTCTTCTTGGTGGGTAAGGACTTAATTACATTTTCAATTTCAGTAACAGAGATTGGGTTATTCAACAGTTTTACATCCTCTTGATCTAGCTTTGGCACTTCATATGCTTCTAAGAATCTGTCTATTTCTTCTGTGTTATCAAACTTTTGAGAGTAGAGGTTTTCGAAGTAGGTGTTGATGATCTTCTGTATTTCTATTGGGTCTGTAGTGATTTCTCCTTTTTCATTTCTTATTGCATGAATTTGAGCTTTTTCTTCCCTTTTTTTAATAAGGTTGGCTAGGGGCTTATCGATTTTATTTATTCTTTCAAAGAACCAACTCTTTGATTTGTTGATTCTTTGGATTGTTTTCTTAGTCTCTATTGCATTGATTTCTGCTCTGATTTTTATAATTTCCTCTCTTCTTTTGGCTTTGGGCTTGACTTGCTCTTCTTTTTCTAGCTGTTTGAGGTGTAGCATCAAGTTATTTATTTGTATTCGTTCTGTTTTCCTGATGTGGGAACTCAGTGCAATAAATTTTCCTCTCAGGACGGCTTTCATTGCATCCCACAGGTTCCGGTAAGTTGTATCTGTATTTTCATTTTCTTTTAGGTATTGTTTGATTTCTTCTTTAATTTCCTCTGTGACCCACTGATTACTCAAGAGTGTGTTTTTCAGTTTCCATGTGTTTGTGGGATTTTTGCAGTATCTTTTATCATTAATTTCTAATTTCAGAGCGCTATGATCCGATAACATGCAAGGGATGATTTCAGCTCTTTTGCACTTGTTTAAATATGTTCTGTGAGCTAATATATGGTCTATTTTAGAAAATGATCCATGTACTGCTGAGAAGAATGTGTATTCAGATGTTGTTGGGTGGAACATCCTGTATATGTCTATCAAACCCATTTGTTCACAGGTATGATTCAGTTCTGTTATTTCTTTGCTCATTTTCTGTCTGGTTGATCTGTCCCTTGGTGTCAATGGCGTATTAAGGTCTCCTGTTACAATTGTGTTACTGATAATTTGAGTTTTCATTTCTGTTAATAATTGTTTTATATAACTTGGTGCTCTGGAGTTTGGTGCGTATATATTTAAGATAGTTATCTCTTCCTCTTGGAGTTTTCCCCTTACAAGTATGTAGTGACCTTCTTTGTCCTTTATGGTCATTGTTGGTTTAAAGTTCACGTTGTCTGCAAACAGAATGGCTACTCCTGCCTTTTTCTGGATTCCTGCTGCATGAAGAATTGTTTTCCATCCTTTGACTTTCAGTCTGTGAGTATCCTTCTGGGTTAGATGGGTTTCCTGTAAACAGCATATGGTTGGATTTTGTTTCTTGATCCATTCTGCTAGTCTGTTTCTTTTGATTGGTGCATTGAGACCATTTACATTAATGGTTATTACTGTTAAATGCTGGTTAATTGTAGGAATGTTATCTCTCTGCTGTTGCATCTTTATCTTTCTGTTCTGTTTAATTATTTGCTTTGCTTAGTGGTTTTTTCCTTTGTGTATCTAAACTGTCTTTCAATATTTTTTGCAGGGTCGGTTTGGTGTTCATGAAGTTCTTCAGCTGTTCTTTGTCATGGAAGTATCGTATTGCACCATCTATTTTGAATGATAGTTTTGCAGGATATATCAGTCTTGGTTGGAAATCATTTTGCTTTAGGATCTGGAATATTTCACTCCATGCTCTTCTTGACTTTATCGTTTGTGCTGAGAAGTCTGCTGTGATTCTGATAGGTTTTCCTTTATAAGTGATCTGTCTTTTCTCTCTGACAGCTTTTAGTAATCTATTCTTGTGTTGGATTTCTGGGATGGTGATTATTATATGTCTGGGTGTAGTTTTATTTTGGTTATGAGTGTTTGGAGTTCTATATGCTTCACTGATCTTGATGTCAGTTTCTGATCTCATGCTTGGGAAATTTTCAGCTATTACTTCTCTAAATATCCGCTTGACATCCTTTATGTTGTCTCCCTCTCTTTCATTAATCCCTATCATTCTTATGTTATTCTTCTTTGCATCGTCTTGCAGTTGTTGAATTGTTGTTTCCTGATTCCTTGTTATTTTCAAAAGATCTTTCCTTTCCTGTTCACTAGCTGCAATCATGTCTTCAAGGTCTGAAATTCTATCTTCACTTTCATTAAGGCGGTTTTTACAACTTTCAGTGGAGTTTTTTATTTCCTGTATATCTCTGTGCATCTGCATTATGTATTCTGTTTGTTTCTTATATTGCTCGTCTAGGGATTCTATCTTTTTGTTTAGTTCCTCCAATATTTTATCTGTGTTTTCTTTAGATATATTTAGAATCTCTTTCATTTCTTTTATCATTTCTTCTTTTATCTGGGAGATTATTTCGAGTTTGAATTTCTTTAAAGCTTCCTGGAGTTGTTTGTCAACTTCAGTAGCTATTATGTCCGATATATGAGGTGGATGGGATATATTTTCTTCTATATACATTGCTCCTAGGGTTTCCTGAGATGGGCTGGAGGTTTGAGGTTGTAATTTGGTCTTTCGTTTTGTCATTTTGTATATTTCTGTGTTTCAAGTGTTATTTGAAAGCTTCCTCAGGATCTGTTGAAAATTCCCTTCTATGTTTGGAGCTACTGAGCCTCTGACACCGCACTACCCCAAGCCATTGGGCCTGCAGAACCAGTGTCCCTCCTCTGCCTGCTCAGAACTCCGCAGTTCCAGACAAGCTGGGCCTCAGGGACACTGTGCGCCCACCTGCCCCTTGGAAGATCCACAGCTCTTCAATTGCAGCCGGGTTAGGGTGCTCTCCACAGGCCACAGTGCCTCAGGATCCTGTGATCCCTCCCTGCTCGCAGAGATATCCACAGTCCTCTAGGCAAAGGAAGGGACTTCTGCAGGCACTCCAGATCCGCCCAGCTCCTCCTCTGCAGGCAGATGGCTAGGCGCGGCTGGGCTCGGGGGTTAGTGTAGGCCCGCCCATCCGTCAGGAGCTCAGCAGACTTCCAAGTGTAGCGGGGGGTGATGGGGAGGCAGCTGTAGTGGCCTCTAACCCACTGCTCCACTTCACTGCACCCAGAAGCCTGGGGGGTCCGGAACAGTCTGAGATTTGGGCAGACTGTGCTGGGCACTCACCACAGGCTGAGGTGCCTCAGGAAGCTGCGATGCCTCCCTGCTTGCAGAAGTATTCAGTCCTTCAGACAAAGGAACGGGCTTCTGCAGGGACTCCGGATCCGCCCAGCTCCCATAAAACAATTATTTAGTTATTTTTTATGATTTTTTTAAGTAAGGGGAAAAATCAAAAAAATTAGCAGGATATACTATAGTAACTTTTTGGATTTCCTATTAACTTGATATGAAGTCCTATAATACTCCCACTATCTTGTTTTGACTGATTAGACTCTGTTCCGTTCTGTATGATAGTATCATATTTGAGGGTATTGGCAACTACTTTGAAGGCAGTAAGTTTCACTAAGATGCCCATTCTGGTTTGACTATCATCTCCTTTGGAAGTCCTGTAATGTTTATAATATTTAGGTTTTATTGGTCTTGTTCTCTACTGTTTTGTTCAACTTTATAATATCTAATGAGATAGACAATTCTTTTTAAGGAAGCAAGAGGCATTACGGTAACCATTGTTGATAACTTTTATACTCTGTTTTTACATCATGTGCTATGTCTATCCTTGGTTTTGACTGACAGCTTTGTTTTGCCATATTTAACTTTATTCTCTTCCAAAAAAAAAGTAATATGAACTAAGGAGTAATAAAACCCAAAATATGTAGATTTTGTTGTAAAAAAGAGAGGGAAAAAAGTGTTCTAAAGGATACAACTGCAAGTGTGTTTAGGGGTGTGAAATAGATGACCATATTAATGTTTTTAGTTGGATCATTGAGCACAACTGATTACAGTCTCACTGTTTGAATATCCACTTTGTATGCTTTGATACTGTGACTTGAGCAACTATCTCTAAGATAATAATGTGGAATCTATTGTGATTTCTTACTGTTTTTTTTTTTTTTGTAGTTCTGTATTACTTGTACCCTTACGCCACTTTGTTTTGTTTTGTTTTTTCTTTTTTTTTCCTTTTAAATAAAATTTACAAAAAAGTGTACATTTTGACTGCAGCTCTTCCAGGGGAAGAACCAGTAGCAGCTCCTGAGATCCACGCCATGTTGGAACTTAGGATACTGGCAAGCCAAGCAAGCACCTCTCCTCCCTGGTAAGTGGTGGCAGTGTGGCAGACTGCGGCCCTTCCAGGGGGAGAACCAGCAACAGCTCCTGAGATCCACGCCATGTTGGAACTTAGGACACTGGCAAGCCAAGCAAGCACCTCCCCTCCCTGGTAAGTGTTGGTGGTCTGGCAGACAGCGGCCCTTCCAGGGGGAGAACCAGCAACAGCTCCTGAAATCCACATCATGTTGGAACTTAGGACGCTGTGAAACCAAATAACCAGCCTGCCTCCCTGCTAAGCAATAGTGAACCTACTGATGCACGGCCTAGATCAAATATCCCACTTCCCCTATCCCCTTTTTCTCCCCCATCCCAACACCTGCTGCCCATTAGCAAATGGGAACCAGAAATCTGAGCATCTCCTGGGAGGTTGACCATACAAATAAGGGGAACTTCCTTCTACCATCTCTTTGAAGGCAAACATTTTTATTACTGTTTTGCTCTTTTCTGATTAATGGTACTGCTCTATTCAATATTCTGTTTTGATAAGTTCTATAGTGTTCTATATTTCATCTCATTTTGATATACATGATTGAAATAACAACTATTATAAAGATAACAAAATATACTGTGATACCTATTACTGTTATCCCGGTAACCTGCTGTGAAGTTCTGTACCAATTTCACTGTACGATGTTAGTTGGCTTTATTCGTCTTGTTTTGTTGTATACTTTCAAAATAAAACTTTTAAAAAAGTGTACATTTTAAATTGGATGAGGTTTATCCTACATTTTACTATAGAATTTTTTTCTTCCTGTGTTTCTTTTTAATATTTATCTTGTGAATTGGATTCCCCTATTTTATTTGACATATGGCAGGGGTAGAAAATAGATTCCATTTTTTGTGCCACGTTTACTTAATCAATAAGAGCTTATTTGGGGTTTATTACAGAGCAGGCACAGAGCTAGATATGACAGATAGCCATGTTGATGTGAAAGTTTAAGTCTCATTTAAAATCAGTGAAAATGAGCCTTTAACTGATTGCAATGTTGGAAAAGGAGAGAGAGGAAATCTACAGATTGGCAGCCCCAGTGCTATGAACCTTGGTCTCCTTTTGCATGGTGTGATATCAATGTGTGCCTTATAGGAAAAAGATCTTGTGATAAGAGATATGCTCCCCAGTGTTAAAAACTGCAAATTAGTACAAAGCATTATGATCTGAAATAGAGATTTTCATAGGCTTTTAGTATTATCTATTTTTCTGTCTTCGTCTAATTACCTAGTAGTGGGAAGACATAAGAAAGTGATTTCTATACGTATCTTCACATTTTTCAAAGCATATTGTTTATATGACTTTACATTGTATCTTTTCCTTTAACATTGTGAAATATTTGCATGACATAAACTTAGTAATTATCAACTATTTCTAGTTGATAAAGTTTTTAATAAGTCAGTTACTCTGTTCAAAGCACAATTAGTTCTTTTTCTAAATACATAGGTATAATTTTATAGATTCTTTAGTTGTGATATCATACAGTCATGCCCAGTTGTAAAGAATATCCATTTAATCAAAGTGAATAAATATAAAAGCACAAAACCTTTGGCCTTCAAACAAATTTCTTGTTTAATTTCACAGAAAATATCTTCTATTTTTAACTATTCTCCCATCCAAGTACTAACCAGGCCCGATCCTGCTTAGCTCCTGAGATCACACTGGGCGCATTCAGGGTGGTATGGTCGCAGACATTTTATCTATTCTTAAAATAATTTATTCAACAATTTATAGAACTTCACGTAGGGAAATTAACTATAACAATGAATTGCTATAAGTAACTAAGCACTCTAATGACTAAAGCAAATCCATTTTTGCTTCTCAGAGTCTATATTTAAATGTAATACCTTACATCTTTAAGCAATTCCTCTCCCCACTCTTTTCCAAAAACTTGTAAGTACATGGTATTCGAAAAAGCCAAAACACAAAACAAAACAAAAAAGAAACTTTTCTCAATCGCCTTCTTCCTGAAGTTGTACCGTTTTATGTCTCTTCTCAGTCAAATGTAGCAAAAACAGTTTTACCATACCCCTTCACTCATTTACCTTTTACCCATGTATTTTCTACTTCTTTCAATCTTCTACCTAACCCTTAGCCTGCTAAGTTCTTCGAGATGTTTTTATTTTTTCAAAAGACAGTGAGTGTAACCGATAGGACTTCTCTACTCTGTCTTCTGAAAAAACCCTCCTACCAATCATTTGGCTTCCTACTTCTTTCCTCTTAATCATAGTTTCCCTACTTACCTCACTAGTTATTATATATATATATATATAATACAAACACTTAACTTCATTTAATCATTCACTGCATTCACTGGATTAGGGGAGGCTCTTTCCTCCCACCACATCTGACTATCTGTGGAATCCTTCCTCTCTCCCTTCCACACTTCAGAGCTGAAGACTGCTGGCTCATACATTCATCTCTGTTGGTACTACACAGGCCTAGTGATCACCACGCTCGGCAGAGACAGCTGTTTTGTTTTACAAACTGTTTAGGCAATTGCACATGCTATACTAGTTAAGTAACAACAAAATATGTGTAAACCAAAAAATAGAGGGTGAAAAAGTTATTTTCATGAAAATGAAGATGATTACATTGGGAAAGCTCTATCTAGTTGGTAGGTTAAAGAAAATTACAGTCAAATTATATGAAAAATAACTCCAAAAATGGCCTTGAAGCCTAGCTGAATTTTACATTGCAATTACTGTACCATGCACTAATACAGGAGGCTGTCACTGGAATCTGAGCGACATGCTAAGGCTTAAAAGGCAAAGCTGAGCTTCAACCAACAATGGATCCACACAGAAAGAGAGGTTTTGGCACACCTTAAAAGGTAATTTAATGAAAGTCCATGTCCATGCTAACTGTATCAGCCTGGACACTCCCTGCATCCGAGTGGTCCCAGAGGCATGCCCCAGTGCCGTGTCTCAACTCTCCCTCCTCCTGCTCTGGCAATTGTTCTTGCTATGCTTGCACCCTCCTATGCGTCCTGCCATGTGAATTAAGCCCTTCATTCATAATGTTTATGTCTTCAACCAGCTGAAAGTGGAACGAATGCACTGAAAATGCAGGCCAAATTAAACCTCTTTTCCTTAAACAACAGACAACATCTACCGGTCTCATGACAGGAAAGTTGACTAACACAGAATATCGATAAAAGAGAAGCGGGGCTGTTGCCGTGACTGTTCCGGGCCTGCCAGGATTATGACTGTAGAATTGAGTCTTTTGATTTCCCCACAAAGTACTTAGGAGTAATAAAAATTATTCTAAAGTATTATCTTAAAGTATCTTCCAATTAATTAATATATCCATTTTTTTGGTCTTCTGTTTAAGTAGTTTCTTGATGAAAAGGAAATGACAGTAACAGGAATTTTGCATAAGGATTTTTTTTTAAAACCAGCCTACTTGGTTTCCAAGGAAGAAAAGGCCAATGTGTGTGTCGGTGGCTAGCATTGGGAGGCTGCAAGAGAAGGGTATAGTCATCAAATTCGGGAAAACCAAAGACGATTGCTAAAATATTGATGTCAGTAGTTGGAACATTGAACTTCAGAAAAGAATAGAAAGGAGTAGTATGATTCAAGGCATTCATTTCTATTTTACAATTTTAATTTGGGATGAATTTAATGTTGTGATAACTTATTTTTATTTGAAAATCTGCTCAACTTTATTCGTAGGTAACAACATTAGTAGTCTCTGTGTTTTCACTCAAAAACTCCTAGACTCTATAGCATAAAGAATGTTTATGAAGCAGATTTGGCTTCCTTTAGGAATGGCTTTAAAATAAATGCTGAATTTCTGACCCAGGGCTTGACAGGGAATGCTTTAAAAATATAATCAGGCATGTCTCATGATATTTAAAAATACCTATCTTATAGTATATTAAAATTATAATAGATGGCTATAAAACAGTCATGCATAAATCAAGTCGTTCGGTTAAAGGAATATAATAAATTTCAGTTTTTCTTTCACAGGTAACTTGAAAATTACATTTTATTGGCTTTTTTTTTTCTATGCTCTCTCTGCTTAGGTATGATCTCTGAGTTATTGGAGGCACTGGGTTAGTGAAAACCTGAATGAGACACTGGAACATGCAGAAAGCTTAATTCACTTGTGGGGCTCAAACATAGACACTTTTCCTTCGTTCTAACATTCTATGAAATTAAATTTTTTCTTCTACAATTGCTATACTAGTTATCTCATTATGTTAGTTGTTATAAACCTTAAGCAATAAATGTATCATAATTTTGTGTGCTGTTCTAACATTTGGAAAAGTTTAGGGTACATTAGATGATTCTACATCAGAGTTTTGTTAAGTATGAAATGATAGAAAGGTGCCCATTTCTTTAAACAAGTTTTGCCTGTGGCAAATAGGGCCTTCTAAATCGCTTCCCATTGTCAAACTAATCTGTGCTCAAAGTTATTTGTTAGTGATGTTTATAATGACGGATTTTGTTTTTCTTTCTGGTGTTCATTTTTCTTAAAAAGAATCCATTGTTTACTAGTCAAAAATAGGTGGCAAGTTAGTAACATACCAAAGCAAGGCACCAAGAAACACTGAATGGGAGAAATTGCTCAGCCCTGCTTACAGCCTACTTGTTACATATGTAAACTGCTGACAAGTACTACTAGGTCATCAGGAAAATCTTGTGAAGAGTTTCCACACCTTACAGAATCCTCCAAAGACAGAACTTTAAATGTAGAATACAGATAAAGGTGGCAAGTTGAGAAGTACGTTAATTAAATGCAGCTAATGTGAAGTAGCAATGTAATGTAAAAAGATTAAGAATGAAAGATAAAGCATAGTTGATTCCTGTAACTGTCTCATAAAAATGGTTAACTTTAGTTTAATTCTGAAAAGCCATTTTAAATTTTAAGATTTTATTTTAAGTGATTTCTTATGCAAATAAAAATATTGAATTCTATTTATGAGATTTAAAAGAAAAATCCAAAGAATTTGTTTAGGATCCTAAATATTATTTATTAATTCAGCACCATCTTTTTCATTTTTTTTGGTGGCACTGGGGGTTGAACTCAGGGTCTTATACATGCAAGGCCAGCACTCTACCTCTGAATTGCATCCCCAGCCTCAGCACCATCTGTTTTTACAAATTTTACCTTAGCTGTCTCTCTCAAATTTATTTTTGTTGCCTTCTGTTCTGAAAACGAACTAATTTGATAAAAATGTCAAATTCACGCACTAGAGAGAATGCTAAAATTTGCAAATGTTATTTTAGTCCTGCTCAATTGTAAGATTTTGAATCTAAGTTAATTTCTTCCTGCCTTACAAGTAAATTATTACAGCAGTGAAATCTCTCAGGATTTATAATTATTCAAATTGTACACATACATTGTTAAATATATGAAATTAGAAGTATCATGATACAATACTATTTTTAAAATAAAAAAAAATAGAAGTGACAACAGACTTCCCAAGAAAGTTTCAGTATTTCATATATTACAGGCTCTGTCTAACCAAGACAGTGTTATATCAATTTAATTGATATAATTAAATTGGGTTGGATACTCAACTCTATGCCGATAGCTTATAGAAACTAGTAGCAAACTTCGCTTTCAAAACGTAATTATATTATAGAGACACCACCATGAGATGTTTTAAGTACCCTTCTTGAATTTGAAATAATTGATTAGTTTAGGTCATAATTTTTTCTTCCAAATTTTATGACTAAAATATTGAGTCTTGTCTTATGGCCTATATATGTGATATTCTGTAGTCTGCCATTAGTTTTATGCAACGAGTGTCTTTCAGGCCTGCAATCAGAAGTTTAAAATGAACAACCATGTATTCAAGAATCATACAAATTTTCAAATGTGCTCAAATATAACTAAATAGTGTACATTGTGCAACATGTGAACATACAGTTCTCCAAGTTTCCATACAATTTATTTCTTCTTTGTGGCTAGAATAAATTTCTATTGAAGTACAGGGACAGAATTATGGAGCAATTACCTCCCCACACCTGAGGAGTTTATTTAGCAAATTTTACACTGACAACTGTGAGAAATTTTTAGTTATAAGGAATTGTAAAGTGATTACAGTAATTATCCAATTTTAACTTCTAAGGGTAAAACTGAAAGAGGGAAATTTAAAGTGATAAATTCAATAGCAAGCAAGGTTATCCAATAGAACAATATCTCACAACTTCTTTCTAAAAATTTAGGTTCTCATTTTAATGGGATAGATATAGGTTCTATAATTTGTTCAAATAGAAAGAGAACTTGCTTTCTATAAGAAAAACAGATGGAAAGAAGACGACTCAGGTTTTAATTTCGCTGAGTAATTAACTTTCTAGTAGACTTCAAAGGTCTAGTTGCATTCATTTTGATAAAATCTGGTTGCTTTATTTACCAACACCTAGAGTATAATATCTTGTGGTAAGCAAGATACTGTCTCTGTAAGAAAAACACTTGAACACTATAATGTAAGTTACTTTTTATTCAGGCAAAATACATGCCAGAGACAGTTAATTTTCACTGTAGTTGTGTCACAGGTTGTAAATTTGCCTTATTTTACTTTTGGCAACTTGTAATTTCACAGTCCACCGAAAATAATTCAACACCAGGAACTGCTCTTTGGTAGTATTCAGTTAAGCAGGTCTATACAATATTGATGGTGATGCTTAAAGTCCAGTTAGAAGAGCATAAAAATTATGACTTATGTCATAAATGCCACAATAGCACTCAAGTGTTTGTGAAGTAAGTTATTTCGCTTGAAATTCAGGTCAGACCAAAGCAAAACTACCCTTTACCCATAACTTCAATCCCCACCCCATCCTTCTCAAGTAAATAGAAAGAACAAATGTACTGTGGATTTCTTTGAAAAGGTTTGGGACTGTTTTGTTTTATTCATTTTTCTACATATAGAACCTTTGTTGGCCTTTAAAACCCAATTTAGAAATGTAGTTTATGTATTTTCTGGCACCAATAAAACAAATACAACAAAATGAATGCATGCTCCTTTCAGCCTGTAAGATTTGTTTTTTAAATTGTTCTATTTGCAGTTAGGGGAAACACATGAGATCATTTCTTTTTCTCTGCCAACAGCAAACTGCTTTCCCCACCCCACGTGGCCAGTGGAGCAGAAAAACTCTGGCCCTCCGCGGGCACGCAGGCGCCCAGACTAGGCAACTGAATGGGGCAGGGCGCAGCCAGCGGGCACCTCTTGTTCAATCAGATTGTGCCGAGTCGCCCCCGGGTGTGCGTGCAGCATCAGTCCACGGAATAGAAGACCTAAAAGGGTACTCAGCAGACGGTTGCAGTTGCAGCGAGCCATTTCTGCATTATACACACATTGGACTCTGCCCACGTGCGTTTCGAGGGCTGAACAACGCGCGCGCACACACACAGATACACATCCCGAAACTTACAAGGCTCAGGCTCTGACACGTCCCTCGAGCACCCCAAATCCCGCCCCTTGCCCCTCAGCAGCTCCCCACCCACACAGGCTCCACGTGGGCGCACCCCGACGCCAGGCCGCCTGCGGAGCCTCTGCCCACCCCACAGCTGGGAGGGAAGGCGAGGCCCAGGGTCGGGATGGACAAAGCGGGCGTCCAATCGAGCTCTGCTCTGCCACTCCGCAGGGCGGGATCAGCGGCTGGGACGGCCCAATGAGCGGGGAGCCCGAGTGGGACTTCCTCCGGAATCCCGTTGGCCAGAATAGCGGGGCCGCGGGTGACACGTAGGTTGGGTGGGAGGGGGCGGCGGCCGGGGCTCGAGCAGCCCAGTCAGTGACACCGGCTCGCCTCCTCGCGATCTGTACCCGGGCAGGCTGTTCACACTTACTACCCACGCGGGGGTCCGTGCGCGCGGGCACCGCCGGGTCGTTTTGTTGGGCGCACGCTCTCCCTCCAGGAGAGGTGGCCG
This sequence comes from Cavia porcellus, assembly GCF_034190915.1. Lineage (NCBI taxonomy): Eukaryota > Metazoa > Chordata > Mammalia > Rodentia > Caviidae > Cavia > Cavia porcellus. Next base: position 862,342 of record NW_026947500.1, on the reverse strand, counting down.
CAAAGTCGCTAGGGGGAGGGGAGCGGTCAGGGCGGGACTCCTGCAGTCTCCAGGGATAGTGGGGTCAAAAAGTGGGGAGGAGGAAATAACAGCGGGCGGCGTCTGGGGACCCGCGCGCGGCAGGCGGCGGAGAAGTATGCGGAGGGTGCCCTGCCGGGCCCAGGCTCGCGCGCGCTGCCAGCCCTGCAGAAGTTTGGCGGCCGCTGCCCGGGCAGAGTCGATGGCCGCGCGCCGCGGGGCGCGCGGGGGCTGAGCGGGCGCCACTTCCCCTCCAGCCCCGCTTTTGTGTCTCGCGTCTCTTCCTCATGCTGTGTCCGGCCGTCTCCCGTGGTGACCGCTGCTGAGGCGCACGCTCGCTCGGGCCGAGGAGTGGACACGGCGGCCACGGCCGCGGCCCAGGGTTCAGGCGGGACTATGGGAAACGGGATGTGCTCCCGAAAACAGAAGCGGATCTTCCAGACGCTGCTGCTGCTGACCGTGGTGTTCGGCTTTCTCTATGGCGCGATGCTGTACTATGAGCTGCAGACGCAGCTGCGGAAAGCCGAGGCGGTGGCGCTCAAGTACCAGCAGCACCAGGAGTCTCTCTCTGCCCAGTTGCAAGGTACGGTTAACGGGACGCGCGCGGCCAGTGGCAAACTTTCCCCGCGCTTCCGCCGCAAGAGAGTGGCTTCGGTGACTCATGGTCACTGCGGGTGCCACCTCTGACCTTCAAGGATTTCCAAGAGCGCGGACCAGAACTGCAGGGCCCCGGGTCAGAGGAGTTGACAGCCTTATCCTTTGCTTCCTCCCAGCGTTTACCTTTGAAGTCGGTTGCCACAGTCTATCGTCCTAAGTCTGTTGGGCGGGAGCACCTGACTTCTTCACCAAGGCCCTGCTCCAGTCTGGGCAGAAAAGCCTGCCGGAGCTTCTGCCAGCCTTCCCAGAGGGGCACAGTTCCAGGTTTTTAGGTATTTGCTTTCCAGGGGACTTTGTGTGTGTGTGTGTGTGTGTGTGTGTGTGTGTGTGCGCGCGCGCGCGCGCGCGCACACACACACACACACACACACACACACAGAGAAAGCTTTTAGCTCTCACCTGTACTTGTGGTTTATTTTCAACACTTATGGTGTTTCCTCTACCCCCAAAGCAGTAAGTAGTGAATGCTGAACAGATTTTGCTGATAATGCAGATACAGCTTACTTTATATTTCTAGGAAGAAAGGGGTTTCTCTCTGCGTATGTGTATACAGATATAAAACAGATGCCTTTTCCTTGCCTCAATTATTCAGTGTTTTTAGTAAAAAAAAAAAAAGATGCCTGTCTTGTACACTTTTGTGGATTACAAATAACCAATCCAAAGTGACTAATATGTGCCCTGGAGCATAATCCTACTACTATTTCTTAGGTGAGAAAAACTGCTGTTGCTGGTTAGTGTTGGGCTTCTTTGTATTTTGCCCACCCTTTACTCCATGTAGTAAGTAATAGTGTTCATAGTTGTGTTCTAAATATGGCTGTTGCAGAGCCCACAAAACTTTTTATTTAACTGAAGATACTCTCACTGTCTTTTCTACCATTTTGACACTTTTTGGGAGGAAGAAAAAAAAAGTCCCCAAAACCCTTTACATGATAGCAACTAAGAGTTGCCCTTTTTCATTTTGTGGTTTTTCACTGAGGGCAAAATGTTTGCTACTTTTGCCAGGGGGTGGTTTGAGGATTTTGTAGGTTTATTTAGAAATAAAAATTATATGAATGTAACTTATTGTAAAAGAAAACTGTTAACCTACATTTTCTTTTTCAGCCACTGATACTTGAAGTAAATTTATTTTGATAAAATTTTGAAGATTTGTTTGAAAAGATTATTTTAATATATATAACATTTATCAAGTGCCTCCCATGTTTGCATAGTGTGCTAAGCATGTTACACACATTCTGTTCTCTGTGTGGTGCCTGCACTTTAAGGAGAGTGAGCAGTCTGAGGCCTAGAGAGGTTAATTAGCTTTCCAGGGTTAAGATCTGGCCTTGCAAAACTGAGCTTAGAATGCCCCCAAATGCTGTCCCACCTGTGTTTTTTCCATGATATTCTGCTCCCCTTAAAATTACTTTAGTGTCTCATGACAGTGTTGATTTTGAGAAAATAGGTTAGGTGGCTTGTGTGAGGAATCAAGGTAAGAATTAGTATCAGAAATAACAGATGCAGTTATCTGAGGCAACGTTTCCTGGGTATGGGACCTTTGCTGCTGTTGTGATTGATGATTTTGGTTGGTACTGGAGTTGACAGTAAGTGGATGCCCAAAATAACATCAAATTGCATAATGAAAAAGTTATAACTCCTTTGCAGTTTCTTCTTGCAAAGGAGCCCATTTGTTTTCCAAGAGAGCAAAGATCAGGCATCAGACAGCCTAAGAAAGAACTTGATGATCATTAAGATTGTTTTCTGGTGTATAACTTGTAAGTTATCCATTAATGCATGTAAATAAAAATTTTAATTTATAAGGTAGTGGTATAAGGTTTTCTTTTCAGAAACCTAGTGTAAGGGGAAATAAATATTTGTAACTCTTAGTACATACTTTGCAGGTTTGCATAGATACAGTGAAAACTTGTGCATGGAGCACCACTAGGTCTGAAGTTTAAATCTGACAGAGACAGTGAATTTTGTAATTAGTAAATGGAATTTTGAGATGTGTAAATCAGTAGTCATTGTGTCTCAAGCTAATCTGGAGCTTACATACCCTGACTTCCAATAAAGATGCATTCCTCCACTGTACTATTCTCTACCCAGCGCCCCAGAATAGCACCTTGTACTCGGTTTGAACAGAAATGAGCATTGCTGATTTTAAACAATGCTTTGTATCTTCTGAATGGCACTTTTGTGATTTTTGTTTTTATGGCATATGTGTGCTTCTACTGAAGACATGTCTGTTATTGCTCTTCACTAATAAGTCTCACCAAGTAAGTTCATATCCTTGAGGGACATGAGTATGAAACAAACTGCTGTCTGTAACAGTCTGACATTTAAAAATATTGCTTTAATTCTTTTTCATACGTAAAATGTCACAGTATGAGTGAATTCAAAAGTAAAAGATGTGCTGGCCGTCTGAAGGACAGGCTTTATAGAACATTTAAATGATACCATTTACTTTCTTTTGAGAGTAAGTGAATATAAAATTATAATCATTTTAGGGGAAGTAAACATCCCATTTTTCATTTATATTTCATTAAGATACTTTCTTTAATTGGAATTTTTGGTACAAACAAGAAATAGTGCATAGATATTTAAGAGATCTTAATTTTTAAGACATTGTTTAAGACATTGTGTGCTGTCTTGACAATAGCTATAATACTAGAAGTGTTATAAATGGATTAAAATAGGACATTCATTCAATAAATATTTGATTACTTGACTTAGTTTGAACAGAATTCATCAACTTTTACATTAATAAGATTTAATGTTACATATCTATGTCTGCTGTGCTGCATCAATAGTTCAGCATTTAATGAGCATTAGAGAGAACTTTTAAAAGAATCTACGTTCTATTAAGAGATTAGGACACCCTAAAACAAGTTAAATAGTATTGACATCAAGCACTACTTTTATTAGAAGGTGAAAACTAAATCTTCCATATATGTATCAGTTCAAAATCCAGAAGTCATCCAGATTTGATCCAGGGGTGAGTGGGTGAGGTTTTTTGGGTTCAATTCCTCAAATATAACTCTTCAAGTTCAGTTCTTCTTTCTCTGTAGATCTATGAAATTAAAAACTTAAATTATCTGCCGTTAACAGAGGCAAAATGCAGTAGTAGGGTTGGCCTAAGATACTTAGATATTCCTGATCAAAAAAGATAGACATGAAGTACATAGGAAGTCACTGAATTGTGAAATCTAAACTGCCAAAGTATCCTGGAGTAGGTCCCTAGTTGGGAATAATTCTCTGCGACTTGAACTCTACCCTTTGTCCTCTTGGTTCCACTGTCTGAGTCATTTTTCCTCTGTAATGAAAGGTAGAATATACATACAGTATTTGCAGCCGAGTAGTTTTCCAAGCTCACTTCCTGCAGATAGAACTTTGGAGCTCCACAGTCTCTTTATATTTAGTACTGTCTCTATACCTTTCAGTCCAAATTGACAGTTTTCTGCTGACGGAATCCTATCAAAAATGTCGTGGATCTCCTATGGAAACTTGTCAGAATTTTTATTGACAAAAGCCACATCCACGTGTCTCTGAGAGGCAAGTCCTTCTCTGCTTTGGGCGTTGGTAAAGTGGATGAGAATCAATACCCTTCCATTTCCTCAGCTCCTATGAAAGGCCGTGGTGTAAAAAGTCTGATGCTGTGATTGAGTAATATTCTCAGATGCCGCTGTTACTATTTCCAAGGTTTTAACAAAACATTTACAGTCACATCCTCATGTTTTGTCTTTAGATCATGTTTTTTTGGCAGTAACTTTCTTAATTCTTACTTTTTTTTTTTTTTATAGGCAAAGTACATAGTTTCAAAACTTCGTCCTGGCTTTTTCTTCAGCCATTCTCTCAATTTATCCCTTTCCTGTAAAGTAGACGAAACAAGGTGGATGGCTTTAGCATTTTTCTGGGACATCTTAACTGGATCATCCAGTTCATTTGGCAATTTTTACTTCCTGTAGGGCTACATGTGACTGAAGGCCACAGAGCTATATATAAGTGTGGTACACCAGGCTTTGTGGCACTACATAATTTCTGATTTCCAATACATTTTTTCTTACTTTAAGTTCTTCTTAAAGTCCAAATTTCTGTGAACAGTGTGTTTTAGACTCCTTACACTTTTGCTGACACTCCTCTTAAGATCTACTACACAATTCTAAAGCCATGCGTACTTTTAGAGTTTTTGGTACCACTCTTTTCCAATATTTATTTTAGTTATCTTTCTGCATACCAAATTATCTGAAAGCTGCATTGGCTTAGAACAACATACATTATCAGATAGCTTTCATGGGAAAGGAATCCAGGCTTAGCTGACTGTCTCAGTGTGTTGCTGTAAAGACTTGAAGTTCTCTCAGAATTTTCCTGGAATTGAAGGATGTTCTTCAGAATTAACTCAGGTGCTATCCACTTCCAGACTCACTTATCTAGGCTAGTATTCTAGCAACATAATGGCCAGCCCTTTGGGTAAGAGGTCCAAGAAAGAGAGCAAGAGCCTAGCATTCAAATAAAAGTGAAATTTTAGTAAACTACACTTGAAACTTCTGTCCTGTGCTGTTCACCAGACTCCAGTCGCTAAGTTCAGTCCACTCGCAAGGAAAGAGAGTTTGTGAGGATATGAGTAGCTGAAGACAGAGACCACTGAGGACAATCTTAGTAATAGCCTATCATAAGATTTTGCATTTATGTACATTTGAATAATGCCCAGTAATGTTGTGGGCAACATCATCATTTTGAAAGTCATCATGCTATAATGCTCACTGAGCACTTGCTATGTACCATGGTTGTGTTTTTACTTACTTTCTTAGATTATCTGACTTAGCACTAGTTTTATAAAAATGTTTTACTGCTTATTAAAATGTGGTTTACTATTGTTTTGAACTATGTGAGTGAGCAGTGACACACAAAATCATGGCACTTTGGAGGAAAATTATTTGGCATTACATCATCAGACCTGGAAAAGTTAAAATTCTGTGTGATCCCCGGAAAGGTAAAAGGTGCTAATGGGCATTGTAAAGGGAAGGAATAAAGTGGAGGCACGTATCCTTGGGGGAGTTTCAAAACCCACTGGTAATATGTGAAAATTCTCCGCTAGTTCAAGTAGCGATATTTCATAACAAGTAGACAGGAAGGTAGTGCAGTGTGTTCATGCATTATCTTCATCTGTTTCTGACTTTGTGGACTGCAGTACTTGGTAAAGACCTAGTTTTTTCAGTGAAGACCATTATTTTACAATTTCCTGGTCCTCAAAAGATATCTTAATGTAAAAATATTAATTGTATGACTGTAATTTCATTTTGTTCATTCACATCTACTTCGAAAGTCAAATATATGAAGTAAATATTTCTGTTAGCTAAAATCGATAGTAATACCAATTTTTATCAGCATAATGTCTCATGTCTTCTGTCCAGAATATATTTCTAGAGGAAATTAGACTGAAGAGTGAACAGAGTACTTTGTCAAAATTGTTTGGGGGCCATATAACGTTCAAGATTCAAAGAGAGTTCTGCTTTTGTCAGCGAGAAGCTGCTGTTAAATCTCTGTAAGATGTAGTCTCTGCTCCCTTGCATTGTCCTATGTGTGGGAACCGGTTTCCACCTGGATACTCAGTCACTTGAGGTTACAGAGGCCCTCTACTTGTGGTGGTATTCATGTGGATACTGCATATCTCCTATGACTTGTAACTGCTTTTCTGTTGTCTTTTCCAAAATCCAAACATGGGGAATATTTCCCACGCAGCTGTAATGTATTGATCAATGCAGTGTGGTCTTAGAAAGACTTACTTGTGTTTTTCATACAGTTTTTTTGGTGCTCACTTGCTGAATTTCTTTAAGATCTATGTGCACTGATTGGAGGATGCTATCTACTACTGAGACCATCTTGCTACTAGTTAACAAAAATGATATTTATGAACACATGCGAGACCCTTTATACAGATTCCAAATAATTTTAATCTGAGGATCCCACAGTATTAATACTGTGAAAGCCTGCTTTGTTTTAACCATTGCCTCTGCCTGATCTCTAAACTGCCTTCTATTCTAGTTGTAGTTCCTTGCCTAGGACCATGTCAAGTGTCTTCTCTGTGATGCTCTCTTTTGCAAAGGTAGTATTTTCATCTTGGGATCCATAGGGATCCATGAACCTCCTGAAAATAAGTCATTTCTGTGTATGTACCTTTTCTCAAGTCAAAAGTCAGAGTTTCAATCAGATCCTCAAAATACCAGTAACTTGAAAAAGGTTAAGAACCACTACTTTGAGGGTAAATTCCTCTTGCTGAGATTCTTTTTAAGTTTACATTAGAATTTGATCTCTGAAGGTCTCATGTTGTAACTTCTCTAGGCAAGCCTGTAACTGCCTAAATTTGTAATGTGGGTAGTCAGTGCTTGTTGGTATTCCTTTAAAGCCCTGACCAGCTAAACACCATTCACTGCATCCAATTAAAGAAGAATCCTGGTTAGAGACTTACATGGCTTCCAATGAATTGTATTCCTAAAATCAACTTGCAGTTGCTTAATAATTTAAAGACTCCAAATTACATGAGAAATACTTTTATATTGATACACTTGTGTCATTTGATGTCAGAACAATCCTGTGTTATATATAAAACTTTTAAATTTTAGGAAACAAGTTATATTACAAAGCAGTGAGACTTGTGATTAATGGTCAACTTGCTTGGATCTTAACTCAGGATTCTTACTAGTGCAATTCTCAGTTTTTGAGTGTTCTCACTCTGGGATTAAAAATAGAGCCTTAGCAATATTTACAAAATAGTTTGCAACTTTGCCTGCTCTGAGGGTATACTCTCCTTTTCGGATCCTGCCAAAGAGTTTTAACAGTGTCCCCCAATGATGGACTTTAAGAACTGGACTCCCAGGAGTCTGCTTGTCACCCCAGCTCCCACCGCTTTCCATCTCTGTCCACTATGTTCATGGAAGGTGCCGAGAGCTACCCAGACTTCTCATGTCTACTGCAGTTTTCTACTCTGCAACTTTCCATTCATCAAGTTTATCTATTTGCATCTCATTTGCCTTGGAGGAACCAGGCAGGCTCCTCTGGGTTCCAGGATAATAAAGGTGATAGAGATTTTAGGGAATTCCAGCCACACCCTTTTCTTCAGTCCCAGCACATTCTTCCTGATTCCAAATTAGAGGCTCTGGCTACCCTCTCCCTTAGCGTGGTTCCTTTCAGACTCATTTGAATCCTGGCATGTAGACAGGGCTTATGTTTTTGCTGGGATCCTGCTAATATCACTGCAGGTTGCCCAGCATCTTTAGTTTTACCCTGACCTTACAGGGATCTTTGAAGCTCAGTACCCAACTGATAATCCAGCTGTGATTTTTAGCTTTCAGATGTGGAAGTCATGTCTCTCCTCTACATAAATCATATATTGGTTTGGCAGAAAAGAGTTGTTAGAGGCCAGGTTGCAAATACCAGCATGTGAGTATGTTTTCCTTTGACCCATGCAGAGTTTTGAAAATTTCATGGTAGTATCTATATGGAAAAAGAGAGTTTTCATTTTTGCATAAACATCTGGCTTTCTAGCTTTGTTGGACAGGTTATAGATCTCATGACACTAGATTTGCATTCCTGTGTGGTGAATGACCAACTGCCCACTGGGAATGAGGCCGGTGGGCTTCACTTGGCCTGAGCTCCTGTTGCAGTTGCGTTTGTATAACTGTCTTGGGCTCTGCAAGCACCTGCATTTGAAAGTCTGAACCTCAGATACTTTCTTTAGTTAATCAGTAAAGAAAGTGAGCCTCACCCTTGCCAGAGACAAGGATGCCTGACAGTTGTGCTCACTAGAATGTGGCCGCCGGTCATGTGTGGTAGTGCACTGGAAATGCAGCTATTGTGACCAAGGAACTCAATCTTAGATTTTTTTATTTAGGTTTTATTAATTTATATTTAAAACAAAATTACAGTGGTATGAAATATTTTTGTTTCAAACTTAATTTGTTTTTATAAAACTCCATTTTAATTTAACTATTATGTAGGATATTATTGGTCTATTATGGTATACATATATTTTCTATGTTTTTAAATGTCGTCACTAGAAATTTACAAAGTAAAAATATTTCAGAGAATATTTGTTGACATGCAGACCTGCCAGAGATCGCATGGCCTGTGGCCAGAAAGTCTTGGATTTGTCTGTAGATCTCACCATGCCGTGTTTTCTCCATTACTAAAATATACCCCGCGTTTTGTCTCATTCTTAAAACCTTTTCATCATGACATACAATCTTGAAAAGATTCCTATAAGAATTTGTTTTTCCTAATTTTTTGTGTAGTATACAATAAAAATGTGATTTTATGCGAAAGAAAATTTAGCATTGTATATTACCAACAATAGTTTAATAAAAGTTAATTTTAAAGACTAACTTAAAAATTAACATGCATGATATATAAAGACTTTTTTATCAGTTTAAATGACTTTAATTTTACCTGCATTCACTATAAGAAAATAATTTTTGATGTTCAAAATAACACATTTGATTTTGGAACATATATTAAAATGCATCAAATTTAATTATATATTATAGCCTTTAAAATTGGACAAGAATACTTTTAGACTTAATGTATTGAATTTTTCACTATTTGTTACTATTTTTAATGATAAATAAAACATTCTGCAAATAAAATATTAATATGCAAGTAACTCCATCAAATATAACATCTACTTAAAGTTTTTGACATTTATGTAATGAAATTTGAATTGTCAGTTACATACTTAACAGTGAACAAACAGTAGGCAAACTACTTAATGAGGTTTCACAGGTAAATCTGTATAATGAGCATCCAGATTAAAATACTGACAACACCAGAATCCTAGCTGACTTCTTGCTCCTATTTTAATTCTGGACTTCTTCTCCCTAAGAATAATCACCAAGAATTAGTCTACCTGCTTATGTACTTTATATAAATGAAATCAAACCGTGTATAGTACAGTACACTTGGGTGCCTGGGTTGTATTGCCTAACATTGTTTGTAGATTCATTCAGAGTGTAATAGGTGATTATAGATGGTTCGTTTCTGTGGATGAGCCATTGTGGAAATCTATCACAGTTATCCATTGTAATGTTGGTAGACATTTAAAGGTAACATTACACATGTAGATAATATTTATTGTTGCCACTCTGAATGTTCTTGTTCTTTGACTTTTTTCTTTAAGGACTAGCACTTTTTGATGTGCTTGATGATTATTTAGAGTAAGAAAGTGCAGACTAAGGACTGTTTTTTGAGTCTGTTTACCAAATTACTGTTGTTGTTATTGCTTGTCTACTAGTGCTATATAATATCCTCATGTATTCTTTCTGTGTGCGCTGGTCCTCTGTTAGTACAGTTTTTTTTTTTTTTTTTTAACTTTTTATCGGTACCAGGGATCGACCTCACGACCGCCTGCTTGCAAGGCAGGTGCTTATGCCACTGAGCCCCAGCCCCATTAGTACAGGTTTTAAAACAGGATCAAAATACAAGCAACTAGAATTTAAATACTCAGAAGCTGGACGTATACAGCATTATCATGAAGGGGTAACTTGTCGGTGACACAGTCTGGGTGGATGTGAGCCGGTTTATCTGCTCTGTTAGCCATCCTTCATGCTTGCTTGGCACATCATTTTTCTCCTTGCATACAGAAAGGAGGCCATTGAAAATTATTTATTTTTAAAAACAATTTCAAAAGGTCCAGAACTTGCCTTTTACTAAATTAATTTTCTCAAACAAGTTTACAAAGCCAGGTTTGGAAATGTTGCTGCCAGCAGGAAGAAGTCAATATTATTGAGCATTTGAGAGGAATGTTGCAAAGTTAATGGAAATATTTAGGGGTAGGGTTGAGCTAGCCATAAGATGGCTTCTAAGTAAAATTTTATGATTTTTAAATTCTGAAGTGTCCTCTTAAGTGAACAGTGGTAAAAATGGGTAATACTTGTGGTTACTCATGTTGAACAATTTACTTCACATCGAAATTTCGTACTATGGTTTTGCTTTATTATATATAAAAGTCATCAAGTACAATGGTATTCTCAGACTTGCCTCTCTACAATCTTACCAGCTTTACTTTTATAGCTTGTGGTGATTGAATTTATGTTAATCTAAAATTTGCATCATAAAAATTATAAAAACACGAAATATTTGTGCAAATGAAAATCTGTTCCAGTTAACTTTATAAACAAGCGATGTTTTAATTTGCTACGGGAGATGAAAAGAAAAATCTTCCAGACTCCTACTTAATTCATCCTGGTTCCTTCTCCCAACAATAGCTAATTATAAATGTGGAGTTGGTTATAGGTTGGCTCCATCTGCCTCTGACTTATGACTTGAGTTGAAATGCTTGCCACCTAGAGATGATCTTCTTGTAGTAGATGACAGGAACAAAGTGTGCTGATTTAGTAGCAAAAAAAAGATATAAGGCATAGGATTAATTTTTATGTATTATTTTATGTAAGTTAAAGCATGGACCTGCATATACTGTTGAACATGTTAGATTTTATGGTAATTTTTGGTGAATGTTTGTAATGTCTTCCTTTTATGAATATGTTGCATATTCACTTAGACTCGTAAAAAAAAAAGTAAATTTGTACCATTATTATTTCCTTGATGATTTTAGTACCTATTATGACAACTATGTGTTTATATTGCTTTGGAAAAGGATTTTGGGAAATTCATTGAGGGAGATGATTTATCATTTGTTTTAGGAAGTTATGTGATTTTTAAGCAATTTCTTGAAGATATTGTTGCTTTTAAAGTTGCCTATTCATTTTTTCCATTTAGTGTGAGACCTCTGATTGCTGTGTGTATCTATGTGTATGATGTGTGTTTATGTAATTAGTCCATTATTATACTGGTCTTCTTTAATAAGACAATCCTAATAGCAATTTGGTTGTACTTCTACTTTTTAAATCTTGAGTTTTCATGTCTCAGTTTAAGAATGTCAGAAGCTGAAAACAGGCCTCTAGCTAGACAAATGTAGACTTGCTTTTTAAGTAGATATTTCTTCTGAGTCATCTTGACATGCTTTTTGTGCATGTAATAGAAGAAGGAATAAGAGGAGGCAGGTTTTTTCACATGATCATATATGTACTTTTTGTGAGTAGTGCTTGTTTGGAAAATTTTAACTGAGATATGTAGGTTCTTGTGAAGCTCTAATAAATTACCTAAATGCTTTATGAAACCCGTAAGCATATCTCCAGTTCCCAGTATATTCATTCTGTAACTTAAAGAACTACTTCTTAGCATTAACTTTCTTCGTACATACATTGATGTGGCATGAAAATCTACCTTTATCTTCTCCTCTATTTTCTTTTAATTTACCAGGTTTTTACTTAAACATTATTTGCTTAAAGTTATACTGATTGCTTAATTCTTTTTAAGGGAATAATAGGTCTTTCTTTCTAGCCCACTTTATCAGCCAAGTCTGTTTTGATGCTGAGTCACTTGGAAACCCTAGGCCTGATGCAGGCTACATGGATGTTTTTCATACAGCTGTGTTTACTTGTAAGATGTGGATATATGTTGCATTTTACTAAGCCCTGTTTTTATTTCTAAATCCTAATCTGAGCTAGGGATAACAGCTCTCTCATCGCTTTATCTCTTGAGTGGATTAATACAGTAATTTCTATCTGGTATTCTTCTACACTTACCTGCTCCTACAGTATCTCAGTAGTTTACAAAGATTATTGTTTGCAGAGTGTGAAGTAGATTATGTTACTTTGCATCACTCCTTGAAGGACAGTGTAGCCCTCCCCTTGCTTCTTTGCTGTATTTCAGTGTCGTGAGCCGTGTGGGCCTTTTCACTGTTTTAGGGACACCCCAAGCTCACACCTTGCACAGTATCTTCCTGCCTACTAGTCTCACCATCTGGAGTGTTCTTCCCTGAGCTCTGTGAATCACTGGTTATTCTTAATTCAGGCCTTTGCTCAGATTTGAGTTACTTATAAAGGCTTTTCTTTTCCTGAAAAAGCAGCAGTATCATCTATTGCTGCGTAACATTTTACCTCAAAATACAACACCTTTTTTAAAGCAAAAAAACTCTACCAATATTTATTATTTCCTGCAGTTTTCTGAAAGTCATGAATCCAGAAGCTGCTTACCTGGATGGTTCTGATTCAACTCAGGGTTTTTCATAAAGTTATAGTCATGCTGTTGACAGGGCCACAGTCTTCCAAGAAAATCCACTTCCAAGCTGTTGACATGGTTCTTCCTCACTGTTGGATGGTCATCGCATTTCTCACAGTATATGCCAAATATAGATTGCCTGCTTATCCTTTCTTCCTTCAGAGTAAAGAATCTAAGACAGGAGGAGTCTAGTGTGGAAATCAAGGACAGTTGTAACCTTGTTTATGCAGTATGCTGTTAGCCATGCAGACCAAGCCTGGTACTGTGTGGGAGGAGCACATACTGCAGAACCAAGTCCCAGGAAATGGGAATCACTGGGACAGTTGAGAAGTCAGGGCAGCTCTGACACCCTCAGAGTTTTGGAGAAGCCTAAACCTTCCATACTTTTATCAGTCATAATAACATCTCTTCCTTTCTATGTTAAGGAAATACCTATATAAGCAGAAAAATGAACATATTTCATCCCACCCAGGCATATTATCCACATTATTTTCTTTGCACTTATTATTACGTGAAATCTCATTTGTGTTACTTTATTGCTTATCTAAAAGATTGTAAGGACGTTCCGTACAGATAAAAGGTTCCAGTATTTTAAGTTTTGAACTTAAGGCAACCTCTTAAATACAGTAGGCATCCATTTTTTTGATAAATATATAAATAAATTGCCTTTTCAAGCTTGTTATGGCTTAAATAGCCCCCAAAGTTTGATGTTTGGAGATGGATCCTGGGAAGAATAGGTAGGTCACTGGAGGTATGACTTGGAAGGATGTATTTTCATCACAGGCTGCCTTCTGTTTCTGCCTCCTGGCTGTCATGCTGTGAGCACTTTTCCTCTGCTGTGCTGTTCTGCCATGCCATTTCTGCTTGGAGCTAGCTAACCATGGACTGAACCCATCGAAACTGTGAGCCAGAATAAACCTGTCCTTCTAAGTTGCAGATATTGGATATTTTGTATTTGTGATGGGAATGTGACTAATACAAAGCCTAGGTTTTATTTTAAGCATTTTATATGGAATTTTTTCATTTTCCCTAGTGTTCTAAGATTGTGTATACTATACTGAACATAAATTTTGTAGACTTATCTAATGTTTATTGACTTTACATAGAATACACTGTGCTAGTTACTGTGATGTTACAAACCCAGAAAAGACATGATGCCTCACTCAAGGGATCCTTTTAGTAAAGAAAGGCAGACTGTAGAGTGAATCCTATGAGAACAAGTGCAATAAAAAAGAAAAAAATGACAGGAATGAAGGAAGTGTAAGAACTGAAGGTTACTGTACAATGGAATGCCCTCTTCATGTCCTAACATTAATACAGTTACTATTTTATCCATAAAGCTGTGTTCCTTTGTTCCTTTTAATATCCTCAGAGATAAAAGGGAAGAGTGTTGAATCTTTCAGAAATTCATTAAAAACCCCAATCTTCCTCACAGTGTTGTTGTAAATAGTAAATGAATATATTAAGCTCAGAATGTTACCTTCTGTCTCCTTCCTCAGTCATTCCTCAGCCAGATTGAGGTGGATTCAGGCAAGTGCCTCAGTGAGCCACATCCATCCTGATGCATGCCACTTCATTTTGACAAGAATGCTGTGGTTTACACCTGTAGTGGAGGGCTGGACCAGGAAGACCAGGCCCACAGACACTCTTTCCAGAGGTCCTGAGCAACTTAGGGGTGGTCTCAATGGACTCTCACTGCAGAGTGGTACCGGGAATGCAGCTCTGTGGAAAGTGCAGAGTACAGGACTGGCCTTAAAACTGAAGTTTTTAAAAATGAGTTGTCTTCAGTGATTTGATGTGCAGGAGCAGGTTTAACTACTGTGGCATTTTTCTTCCTCTGGAGCTTTATAGCAGTGGAAGTCAATCAGAGGCATCCCAGTCTTGAAGAACAATAAAGCTATGGTTGTTTCATGGAGGACCTGCCAGTCACTATAGATACCAAAGTTAACAAGCCACGCAGAGTCTGAAATGTTTTAATTAAAGCTTCACAGTGTCCCTAATTACTTACATATTTTCACTCACATATTTCTCATGTTACCCACCCTGTGACTCATTTAGTAATGAAGTCAGTGAGGTTTGCAGTCTCTTGCAGTCATCAAGCAAAACTGGGCTGCCTTCCTAGACTCCCGGATTGTCTGCTCTCCCCAGAGAATCTCTTCAGCGTGCGCCTCTTCTTGCTGCCACATGCCTTTGCTTTCACCTTGAACCAGTTTACCCTGGCTGCCTGGAGCCTCCCCCACAGCCTGCTCCTTTACCCAGCTTGCCTTTGGCAGAGGCTGGAATTTCTTGGGTTCATTCTTCCTCCATGGCTTGCGAGGCGTGCTGAGACTGTGCTTGTGCCTTAAATCCAGCTGAAATTCATTGAGTATCTAATGTGCTGTACCGTGAATTTGGCCCTTACGTAGAGCACAGTGGGTTAAAGAAATGAAGTTTGTGTGTCTAAAGTGACAAAGGTAAATAAAAGATGGGGGGGATATTAGTGCAAACCTGCTGAGTCCACTGCAGCTTTCTTTCCAATTCAGCACAATTTACCTGTCCCCAAAATGGGCCGCAGGGTTGGGGACTGAAGCCTCCGTTAGGTCATGCTTGAGACAGTGCTTCTGGCACCCTCCTTCCCTTGGCTTGGGTGACTGCTGTGAGCAGTGTCCCCAGGCTCATCGCTTGGCCATTGTGGCTCTGGATTGGCAGCGCTGACATGTAGTGTGGGAAGAAAGCTGTCGTCTTTGCCATCGACTTCAGAAAGATTAAAGTTAAGAAAGAGCACCTGAGGGAGGAAAACCACTAGTCACTGAGAAGGTGAACTCGTTCACTGCATTAAAGGATTAAAAGGGAGCTGTCTTTCACTTCATTTATTTTCAGAATCTATGTTCTGATCTTTAATCTGAAAGGTATCACTTTCAATAAATAAGCATTTCCTTTCAAATTAGTAAGCCATGTGCCTTTCATAGACAGGTCACAGAATGTAAAGTTTTTAAATGACTCAAGAGCCTCTTTTATGAATACTAGGTGGTTTCTTTAGATTGAAAAAAATTGACAGGTACTGCTCAATCATATTATTGGAAGAGAAGATAAAAATAATTCGTGTTTCATCATGTATTTGTTTAGTTTTCCTTTAAATCTGTGTTTTTCAAGGTAGTGTTTACCTCAGAACTTGACTAAAACTACAGTGTGAATACCCAAATCAAGAAGATAAAGGATCTACTCCCCCAAATTTGAAATGACTCTGACCTGAATTCATATATGAACTCTATAATTAAACATGTAGGTAATATTTGGTAAGTTTTATAGCTACTTAACAATGCCATTGCATGTTAAATTCTACTCTTGTTTTCTAGAATTAGGAGTGTCATGAAGGCCTCTACTATATGCCTAGTACATGGTAGACATCTTGAAAAACTTAACCCCACCTGCTACTTATAGTTGGTGAAATACAGCTTCTAGAAAAACGAGTATTTACCTTTCCTAATGGTGAATTAGAAACTTCATGTACCAAGAGGCTTCACAGCTGTAAATTAACTATGTGCGATCAAAAGTTTTAAGTGACACTTTAAAAATGGAAATGACATAACGCTCCAGTGACCCTCTTATGAGATCTCCAGTAATGAAAATAAGCTGGGCGTATTGTAAACCATGAAAGCATTTTTATTTTTACACGCTATTTCAGAATGGTCTTCGAAAGGCTTCCATTTCCGTTGTTAGCTCCTTTTACTCAGAGACTATGATTAATTTGAGTAGTTAGAAAATGTACTATTCTGATGAATTTAGTTGTGTTAAGTAGAAACATACTATCTTCTCTACCCCTGTGATTTCTGGTCTCTATATTTAAATCATTCAAATTGCATGTGATTTTGAGGTGAAAGCTCTGTGTCATATCTTTTTCTGAAAAAAAAAGAAAGGTAATGAATTAATTAAATAAAATCTGTTTTGTTTCAAGTTACATATGTTTTCAAGCCATATTATTTGAAAAGCATTCCAAACTGTATTTTTTGCCTTATTCACTAGTACAAATGACTGCCACTGGAAACATCTAATCTCATCCTGATTTGATAATGTGGATCAGATATGGGAACTCAGTTAGATCTGTATTTTTCCTCATAGAACAATAAACTGGCTGTCTGAGTGGACTTTACTTTTTCATTTCCTTCCAGAAACTTGAGTGGGAAAAAGCATCCCACTAAGCGGAGAGGATAGTGAAAAGAGTATCGTGATACTTGATTAGATACAGGTTAAAAGATTTGTTTGTGATTGTGTAGAGAGTTCTAAAGTGCAGAAAATTTTAAAAGGCAAAAAACAGTATGCATAATTTCAGCAATTTGAATGCCTGTAAATTTTGGTGTTTGGCCTTTAATTACAGAATCTAAGCAAATGGATGATAATTTCTTTCTCTTAACATGTCAGTGTTTTACTTCATGAATTCTTATTTCTACTTTAAATTTTAAAGAAGAGATAAGGAAAATAGGTGAAAAGACAGAAATCTGTTTATGGTTTGAAAATCTATACCTACTTTGCAGTGTCTTCTTATATATACCATCCCCAAAAGAATAGCATTTTTATTGTGTAAAACGTTAATAAATACCTTCGGTCAGGAAAAGTGTGCCCTGAAGGCAGAGCTCAGGGACCTTGACCCATCCTCTCTCATGCTTCTGACAGAAAGGACTAAACGTCTCCAGGATGCCTGCTCTTTCCCTGATGTTCTTGCCATCCCTGTCTTGGTCTCTGTGGGAGTGTGAGTTTTCAGGATTCACCTGTTACGGTTTGTGTCTCCCCAGAGCCTCATGTAGTCATTGGTGGGAAGTTTTTCAGAGACGGTTGGATCTAGTGTTTGATGCTGAGATTAGGAATATGTGGTTACCAAATCGGTCCGCTGGTAGGATGGCAGCCACCCTAAGCTCAGGAGCCCAGATCGAGTATAAAATGGGCAGAAAGAGGCTGTAGAGACCCCTGGACTTCACTGCCTTCTGCCTGCCCTGCTTTGCCGAGCACTGTCTCTCCTCGGCCGCGCCACTCTGCCTGGAGCCAGTTGACTTTGCACTGAAATCTCCATAAATTGTGAGCCAATTTATAACTTTGGGTATCAGGTGTTTTGCCTCAGTAACAAGAAAAGTAACTAAGGCACTTAGTTTCAAACTTCCTGTGCCTCTACCCTTGTACTGCTACTCTCCCTAGCAGCCCCTCTTGTCCTGTGTCCCTGCATTCCCCCACATCTCCTAATCCACCTTGAGTGGCAGGCATCCACCTGCCTTGATGTGGAAGAGGTCCTTCCTCAGGCTTCTTTCTCAAGGCAAAGTGGAGAGGGGTCAGGATACAGAAGCCATTTTCAGCAAAGATGGCAATATTCACAACTCAATAAAGTTGGATGTGTTTCCAGAGTCAAAATAAAGTTGCCACAGAGGGCTTACATCCTCCGCCCCCACAAGTCTTCAATCTATCCAATAGCAGCCAAAAGTCCAAAATCTAGACTCTCATCTAACTCAAAAATGCTCAAGACCTAAGGTGTCAATCCTGAGGAAAATCTCTCTAGTTGTTTATTTGGAAGTATTTGCTTCCAAATTACAGTAGTGAAAATGGTATAAGATGGAATAAGAACAGGGTAACCGCCCCCAGTTAGTCTAGAACTAGGGAAAAAACAACATCAAGTTTTGAAGTTAGGGAATAGTCTCCATTGACTTGGTATCAAGTTTCATGGGCACACAGGCAAGCATGTGACATCTAAGGGCTCAGTCAGCCCTGCCCCGCTGGCTCTCCTGGGCTCAGTTCACCCAGCAACTCTCCTGGATTGTACTCTCATCCTACAGCTTTCTCAGGCTGGAGTTGGATGTTGGTGGCCCTGGAGTTGTGGAGTCTGTGTGAGTGCCACAGTTGAAACTACCCTAAAGACTTTGCGTGGTCACTGTATCCCACAGCAAGACTGCCTGGGCCTCCAGGCTGACTCCTGTGGCCTTGGAAATCCAAGTGGGTGCTACCATGGACCCCTAGCTTTGCATTCTGCACACCTGCAGAGTTACACCATGTGGGTGCTGTTGTGGTTTATGGCGCATATCTTCTGGAGCTTTGGCAAAATTGCATTCCAAGGGGGAAGGTGGGAAAGGGAAGAAGAGGGAGGGAGACATGAGAGAGAGTAAAGGCTTGGTGGGGAGAGAGATTGACTGAGATCAGGAGTTCAATCCTTTGTCTAATTGGCAGCTGCTGAGGAGTACAATGCCAGGGTTTGGGGAGCAGGGTCCCCAGATGGTCCTGGGCAGTGACTGCTGAAGGAGCATGGATGACATTTTGGAAACTTTACTTGTCAAGTCTCTGACACACATAACTGTTGTACTAAGGATTACGTTTTTAAAAGGTATGTTTTCAATTAGCAATAATCACGCCTTTGATAAACCTCATGGCTATGATACTGGCACTGTGCACAGCTAAAGGATGCAGCTAAAGGATGCTTTATAAGACACATTTAAAATGTAACAGAAGGCTTTTTATTGCGTTGATTTGTGTGTGTTAGCTTCTGAACAAAGGATAGTAATTTTATATTTTTCTTGTATAGCGGTGAGTGAGTATTCATTTAAGATAATTAGTGTGTATTCCTAGGGTTTACTGCTTTGGATCAGGGCTAGAATTCTTAATTCATAAATCTGTGGAAAGGAGGGGATGGGTTGCATATAAGTCTGGTGGTTTTTATTCTATTCCTGAATAACTTATAAATAGCCACAAAATTATCTTCACTGAATTTAGCACTTAAAAGTGAATCCCTTGCAAAAATAAACAAAATTTGCCTAGTGTATTCTCAAGATTCCAAAGCAAAGATCAATCAGATATGCATATTAAGTAAGAATGGTTCTAACTCTCTTACTTACTTGCTTTTTAATGAAGCTTTATTTGGAGAGGTGAGGTGCCACATATGCTGCATAAAATTTAAAGAAAAAAATTAAAGGTACTAGTTGCTATTCTTTCTCATGGTCTCTTGACTAATACTAAGTTACCAGATAAAAGAGTTTCCCTTTCTTATGAAGTAACCTTTTAGAAATTCAGAACCATGAAACAAGATCATATAATAAATCACAAAAATGGTAATGCTTTTTAAGAAAATGT